>NW_026852408.1:0-84909 GCF_026571515.1 Ruditapes philippinarum | reverse complement strand
CGTTTTTGGGTTTAGGTCCCGGGAACAAGGTTTGAATGAAAAAATGAAAAACCCTTGTCTTTTTCCCCAAAACGGAATAATTTTAAACAGGTCTAATTATTTTTTCCCCGGGAATAAGTAAAATAAGGAAAAATTTTTAAAATTCGGCGAAAAAAAAAAATTTGCCTTTTTTGTGACTTTAAATTTTGAAGCGTCTAAGGTTGCCCCAAACCTTTTGTAGAGCTAAAACCCTATAACTAGGTAAAACCGGTTTTTAATTTTAACTTCTTTTATTTTCTATAGGGGGTTTGGGGAACCAAAAGGACAACCCCAAAACCCGGAGGCCCCAAAAAAAATTTAATTTCTATTTTTAAAACATTTGGTTGTATTGTTTTTTTTATAAAACAAAAATAATTTTTTTCAAAAATTTTAAGTAAAAAATTTTATTTAAAACCTCCGAAAATGAAAATTTTTTTAAATGTTTTTTAAAAAATTTCGTTAAAATTTGGGTAAGAGGCAATCCCTAAACCTTAATCCCAACTAAAATCATTTCCCAGAGAAAACAATAAATTCCAAAACTTCAGGATTTGTTGCTGAAATTTGTATAACTTTTTGAAAATAAAAAATTTTAAAACACCAAAGGGTTTTTTATCTAAATTTAAAAATTCAATCATGTACATACATGTATCTGTCCGACACAGGGTAGGGAAAGTGTAGACATTTAGGTAATTTTTTTTCCCCCGTTTTCCCAGCCTCAGATATAAATGTAAATAAAAAGAAAAAAACAAAAATAGTTTGTTAGTTAGGAGAAGAACCTAGCTGAACTTTTTCAAAAATTTTTGGTCTCAGGTTAAAAAAAGAAATCGGGACGGAAAAATGTTTAAAAAATGCCGGTTGATTTTGGGCCCCCACCCCGTATAAAATTTTTTTGATTTAAAATTTAAAATTGTTTTTTTTTTTCGTTTTGGGTTTGATTTTTTTCTTTTTTTTAAAATTTAAAGCCAGACTTTTTTTAAAATTTTTAAATAATTTTAAATGCTCCTTTAAAAACATTAGATGCGATTTTAACCATTTCCTTTGAAACCTTTTTATTTTGGTAGGGCCCCAGGGTAAAAATGCCCAGCCTGGTTTTGGGGGGTGGCATATTTTTTTTTTATAATTGAATTAAAAAATCTCTTTTCTTAATTTTTCAATAAATAAAGCTAAAAATTTGATTTGACATTGACATTTCTAGTTTAAATGTTCCCAAAATGTTTTAAAATTTTTAACCCTTTAAGTTCTTGGGGCAAGGCCCAAAAGGGGGGTAAGAAGTTCCTTAACAAAGAAGGGTTTAAAGTTAAAAATTTTCAAAAAAATCAATTTTTTTAAATTTCTGTTAATATAAAATTTTAAGGGGGGGGCAGGGGTTTTATTTACCCAAAAACTTTAAAAATCTTAAGGGCCCTTAAACTTAATAGGGTTTTCATAAAATTGTCCATGTTTAAAAAATTAAAAAAAATATTTAAAGGGCCCAAAATTTTCCCTTTTTTGCGGAGGGGGGGGATTTTTTTTAAACCCAAATTTTAATTTTTAAATAAAACAAAAAAAATAATTTAAATTAAAAATTTTTTGAAACCCTTAATGGTTTGAGATTCCAAATTTTTTTTAAAAAATTAAAATTTTTTTTAAAGGACAGGGGATTGGGGGGACTGACCCCCCCCTGGGCCCCAATTTTAAAAGTCAGGATTTTTCCCTTTAATTTTAAATGTTTTAAAAAATTGGTATTTAAACTTTTGCAAACCCTTAAAAGGGCTTTCCCCTTTAGGTTTTTTTTTTTAAAATTTAGGCCCCCCTTTTAAAAAAATGTTTTTTGCAGTAAAACCCACCCAGAATTTTTAAAGGGGGTGGTAAAGGTCGATTTTTTTTTTTTTTTAAAATTTTCTCCAAATAAAAAAGGAATTTTAAAATGTGGTTAAATATATGTTTTATAATTGGTAAAAAATTTAAAAAATTTAAACTGAATTTTTAATTTAATTTAAAACCCACATTTTATTTTTCTATTAACCCTTTAAAAAAAACGAAAAAGCAAAAACACAAGGCATAATTTTCTGATTCAAAAAAAAAAAACCCCATCAGACCCTTTAAAAAAAAAATTTTTAGGGGGAACTTTGTGAGTGGTCGCTTACTGCAAAAAAACATTTTTTTTAAAAAAAGGGCCCATGGACGAAAAAAGTTTTTCCCTAAATGTTTCCATTTAATGTAGGGTTTAAGAACTAAACTTTGTGCAAAAATTTCAGATCATTCCGGGGACTGCTTTTTTCCCGAAAAAATTTTTCAAAAATTTTAAAAAAAAGACCTAAAATTTAAAGCGTTTAAACACTTTGCTCACTCAAAATCGGCTAAGAAATCCATAAAATACATTTTGGGATTCTATTTCAAAAGTAAATTTCTTAAGCTTTCTTTGCATATATTGTTCCTGATTTATGTAAGGGAATTTCAAAGGGTTTAAAAAAAAATGCAGACTACAAACCAAAGAAAAACTTTTTTCGGACCGGGGGAAAAGAAAACTGATTTAGTAAGATATAACTAGTTTGTATTTTCTAAACACTTTTTTTTTTTTGCCGTAAAAAAGGCACATTTTTTAAAACTTTTTTATGTTTTTCCCCCCTATTTTAGGGCTTTAAAAACCTCAGTGGAGTCCCTTTAATTTCTATAGCAACGTAATGACATATATATAGTAACAACCATTTACTTTCCATAGCAACCACTGTTTTCAAAAGCAACCCGTTAACTTTCCATAGCAACAAATGACTTTCATAGCAGCAGTTGACATTCCATAGCAACCCATTGACTTTTCATAGCAACCTAACAAATTTTGACTTTACTTAGCAACCATTGATTCGTTCGGATAGCAACAAAGAAGAGAAAAGCTGAGTGTTACACGGTCCCGCCTTGCAGAACATTTATCTTAAATGTACAATATTTGAGATGCTTATATGAACTTGTGTGATAATTATCAGTTTAAGATGAGAATCTGCTTTTCATTCATAACTTATAAAATTTATTGCTCCCATATCAGTAGAAGCCTTTATAATCAAGTGAGCCGACATTAAGGGCTTCAGTCATACCCTCTTGCTTCACAACATTTAACTAGATTAGAATAAGACATTGTCTGCAAAATTTCCTCATTAATTAGATAACTTATTATGGCGTTTTTATCTTGTGTCTTATTTCTCGCTTCAGCGGCCATGGGATCAAATTGTTGTTGATGCAGAATCTCTTGTGACATTTTAGCAATACTGGATTTTTGTTTGTAGTTACAGATTATTTTGAGCAATAAAAATTACCATGTTCCCTTTGTTGACAAGGTAAATGCTTAAATTATCTTTATGATGACAGATCAATAATGTCCAATAAAAGATAGTTTAAAATAAAATATCAATGGACAATTGCTTCATTCAGCCAAATCTAAACAGAATGAATTTAGGAAATGTTGAAAAATATAAATTTTACTACACCAAGTTTGTAAGCCGAGTTTCAATTACCATCTGAGTTTAATACCTCTTAAGCAAAGTTTGGTACTATAGTTCATTATTCTTACGAAAAGAACAGTGTTTATACTCAGAATCATCAGCTCTAGGCTCAAATATGAGTTTAATTGTAGTTGAACAACAGGCAATTTTCTACTCAGATGTCAGCTATTATGCCCAGATCGCTTACAGCAGGTCTGAGGTTTATACTGTGATGTCATCGCATGCTCATATTTTTACTCAGTTGGCCATCTGTACTCGGTTAGTTGATTGTACTTGTATTATGAGCTTGTGCCTCTAAACCAAATATCAGCTTTTGTCAAATAGTTTAATTCATATGACTGACAGAAGGCTGTGGTTCTACTTAGATGTCAGCTCTTGCCTAAATGATTAAATTCAGTTGGCTTACAGAGGTTTGTGGGGTTTTCTACTCTGAATTACCAGCTTGTGCTTAAAAAATTCAATTCAGCTGGACTATTGCTGGGAACGTGTAAGTTTTTCAATTTAGTTCCTGCAACGGAACTGCCCCCAGGTTCCCCCTCTGAAAACTTGTCAGCTCCATGCCTATATTAATCCAATTATGTTGGCTGATTCTTATCAGATATCAGTTTGTACCTAAAATAATTTCAATTCAGTTGTTTACAGATGTGTCCGTAATTCTACTTGTATTCCACTAATATGCTTATATGAAGTCATTTCAGCCGTCCGGTGGAAGATGTTTTATTCAATTCAATTGTGCTTACAGAAGGTCTGTGTTCCACTCAGTCGAGGACTGATAATGATCCATATATAAAGGCAATTTAAAATATATTCTAGTTTTATCACTCTTTATTGGCAACAAAAGAAGGGACCTAAGGCGATTGGGCTAGATGGATTATATATGTTTATAATTTGATTTATAAAAAATGTTCACACAATCATGCCACTATATTAAATAAATTATTTAGTGAATTTTATGATTTGCATTTACTTAGGTTCACCTTAAATGTGTGTGAATCATAAAACACATGAAATATATTATTATACTTAATAAATCCTGTAATCTACACTGTTATATTTCGATTTTCAAGCATTTTTTATTTTTTTTTGTTTTATTAACCTTTTTTTTATTCTTCAGAAAATCAGCTCCAAGTAAATCTACAACGACAATGTTGGATGATTATGCTTCTACTAGAGCTCCAATAGAATTATACTTAACACCTGGTTCCTGGCTTTACAGAAACATATCCAAAAGAAAATTGTTTAAAAACAGTGCATCACTAATACCTTATACAATCTTCTAGTTCCTTGCTGAAACAAAGACAGACCAGCAAACTTTTGCAACGTTTGTACTTAAACTTGTTTTCTTCAAAGAGAATTTACATCTGTAAAGGAAGTTCTTACCATGGCAGCTGTCAAATATTTGAAAATATCCTTCTGGAAACATTGTTTGTGAACTACTCACATACCTTTAGAAAACAGAAATAAAACTTGTAAAAAACGTTTGTAATTAAAGTGGATTGGTCTACAATGTGCACATTTTCCTACAAGACCACAATTAGACAATAAGATATATGCATTTTTGATAGATTTTGGAAATGTTGATAGAGTTCTAAAATGATTTAGTATGAACACAATATATGGTGAATTAATTATAACATTTTGTTCTAAAAAACTCTATTATATGTTATCTATTAATATATCGTTCGGATCATTTATCTAACAGTCTTGCCATCAACACCCATATACATTTTTTTGAGGTTTGCTTTAACATTACATGTATCAAACTAAATACTAACTATAAAAATAATTATTTATGGTACATGTATTTAGATCTTCCATTTTAGACCAATTCACTTTAAAGAAAGTATGATTGAAATTGTTTTTATTTTAATAAGATTAAATTATGTGTTCCGCTATTTTAGAGTGAAATAGTTAAACATATCACTACATAATGACAAGCTTTGAAAAAAATCATTACTGGGGTCCTACATATTACCGGCCGAACCAACTTCCAAGCGCTTCACACCGTCACCAAACACAAGCAGTCGAATGATTTCAGCCTGATTCAAACTATGTTGTCTAGCTCTTTTACGCCTATTCATGATTACATAAAAACAACCAATCACCTCAGTCTAAATACCTGCTACACACGTGATCTTTTTTCATTTCATAAGTCAACACGCATACATACACACACAAACCTTCTCCTCACTGAGTTGACATACACTACATGTTGAACACTACCTAGCCTTCCCTCTATACTCTACTCCCACAACATCGCGCCTCTTATTGACCCTTACTAGTTTATTTCATGACAAGTCATGCGCGGGAATAATCTGTCTGCCACAGGCACCTGAATATGGAGACCCTTAATGGGTTATTTTTAATGGTTTTACTTTTAATTCTTCTCACCGATTATTCAGGAGACAATCGTAACTATTTTAATGATTTAAAAAATTTAAAATTAGCTCCAAACAGTATCTCGTTGTTTGTCGTTTACAAAAAGAAATGCAAATTAAAAGCCATATAGGAAACGGCGTTAGTGCCCATGGTAGGAAACTCAATTACATGAAATTTAAATCAGATAGATTTTATGGCTTTTGTAACATGCTACATGATGAACAAAAGGAAACAGTATGACAAATAACAGAATTCCATTTGAACATCAAATTATTTCATATGTTTAAGATTCATGAAGGGCCAATACGTTAATTGAGTTAATAGTGTTAATTTTAATTACATCCCATACATTGACCTTTTCGTAAATAACGTAGCTGCCATGTCTAGTTTTAGAGACATATTGTTTTTTTTTTCCAAATTGTCTTAACCTTGTCTTTCAATTGTCGTAGTTTCCTCGATTTGTCTCTCTTATAATGCCCTACTTTAAAGACACATCTCTACAGTCAAATGTTTAATTTCATGTTTGTTAAAGTAATGTTTACTTGCATTATGAACCCAATATTATTTGGGTAAATTCCATTCTTTTTTATTGTTTTAAATAAAAGTTACAGCGAAAAAACATCATATTTTGTCCGGTAATATGTAGGATCCCAGTATATTGATTGAACAATTTTCAGTAATTTTGATGAGTATAAGTTTGTTGATTTGCTACTTTTTACGCTTACAAAAAGGAAAATCAAATTTGAAAGTTGCAATATAACTACAGAGAAATTAATTAGAGCAAATGTTTATATGTTGCATTTTGCTATTCGTTATATCTTAATTTAGACAAGGTCTTTAAAATAGAATGGTCTGGAGTCGGACCAATTTCACTGTTCAATTGCAAAATAGAAATTGATTTTACAAAGAAAAATGTTGTTTAATCGTATCATGTGAAGATTTTATAATATTTCACGATGTCATTTACAAATATTTATGATGTTAAAATTTATCGCATTTTTCAAACAACCCAACAAACAAATTTTGGCGGCCGGTTGTTCGCAAGTATTATATAGTTTTTCAATAGATCAATCCGGCTTAATCACCATTATTTTGTATCTGTGAAGTAACTATCTATCTTTCTTTCAAACATATTGTAAAAGATTTTTACAAGCTACATCATGTATTGCTCCACCATGAAGTATATCATGTTTACTCCCTGTATCTTTGAGTGTTGCCCTGTCTTGAACACTTACCATAATTTGACTATAGGAACAACGTGTTAACTGATTCTATACCAGACATCCTTGAATCTCCTATGATCTGGCCGAGCAAGGACCTTTACATAGCGTATTCCAGAGCCATTTCTCATTTTTCAACAGATCAAGAAACAAGTACTATGATCCACTTAGTCATGTGCATGACACCTCAACAAAGCTGCATACTGAACTCTCGATTAAAATGCGCTATTAAATTTCTCATACCTCCCATAACGCCGATGCTTTCGGTCATCCAACTAACATATACGTAACCGCGAACAGTTTTTATATACTATGAACCGTATTAACTTTCACAAAGTCTTTAACGGAAATCTTATCAAACATCTACAACCATTGCCTCCATCTGAGCGGATTTTAATAAACGAAGAGGTGCAAAATAGTAATCTTTAAACTATTCAAAGATAGAGTCTGTAGAGAGTGCTTATAGGAATCATATTCCCTCTAAAGTACTAGCTTATAGTGTCCTTGAACAAATCTGCTAATATCCTCAGTACACTATATATATAAAATGTATTGCTTACAAATGTTCTACGAGTCCAGTTTTGATATGCTTTTTTCAGCTAGTATAGTACACAGACCTAAAACATACTGTTTTATAGTTAGTCCATCATCAGTTTTTCAAATCAACACCTCTCCCTTTTATTTGATGTTAGCACTCGCTCAAAACTAGCGTGTGTTTATATAGCATGTACATATTTATAATTTAGTGATCAGAAAATCGGCATGTGATACCTTAACTTACCTTATGTAATAGAACATACATTAAGTAACACAATAAGGATTACATTCCAGAAGGATGGGATATTGTTCATGCTACTATGAACGTGAACTATGGCGAATAGCGGTCATCATGGCCTTCTTGTTACTTCTAACAGATGTCTTTTCTGTTGTGTATATGTATATAGTTTCCTTAGTATGATTTTGTATAATATTTACCAAAGATAATATTTTGTATATGTATTACAGTTTAATATACATACTTATAGCACCATGTCTCTAAAACCACTATCATATCAGTTTAATCGCTCATTACAAAAAGAAATAAAAGATTGTATTATACTTTCTGTTTCGATAGGTCATTCATGGCTGTTTTGTACTTTATATTTTGTATATCATGTATATAGTTTCCTTTAGTATATTTGTATAATTTAGAAAATAATTATTTTTGTATGTTGTAGTACGTATTCAATATACACCCGTTCTCTAAAACCCACAATATATCAGTAATAATACTATATACAAACAAAGGTTTAAGAAGCTTAATATTCAGAATACCTTAGTTTTCTCTCATGCCTTTTTCATATTAAGTTTGTTCTCACGAGGTTAATTTTATAAAGAGCTTGAAATTCTATTAATAATAAATTCATAAAACACTATAAAATCATTACCCTCTATATAACACATTTAGACATTAAAGTCCTTTACATGTTTGCAATGCTAAGTTTTGTTTCAACCTTTAAGAACTATTGTTCTTGTGCACAACTTTTAGAGTTATTAGCCCATTAGCTTTGTTAAATGTCCATATTTCATTTCATTCGGGACACAAACTTCATATCACAATTTGAATGAACACATAAACGTTTTTGGTACTCCTGGAAATAATCTGATTCAGGTACAATGTATAATAATTATGCCGATGTGAAAATTTTTATATAGTACCTTTCTGTAACATTTTATATTAAATTCATGCAAGCAACTTTAAAGGCACATTATGCTCAGAAATTTGTTTATATTCAATTCAATTAGAAATGTCAAACCTGTGTTTAATAATGATTTTACATCAATTTAAAACATTTAATGTTTAACAGCTGGGAGAACCAGTAGCACCTGTAGTGCAGTTAAGAGAACAAAGTGTACAACAAAATAGTAATTTTACTTTCATACAAATATAATCACTACAATTTAACCCAAAGCTGCCAAACAAGCAGCCGATCAAAGATGGTTCAATTTAAGAAGAATGAGTATTCTTTTGAAACTACTAAACAATACTAAAAAATAAGTAAAAAAAAAGATTTCCGAGGTGCATAATGGCTTTTAGTCGTATGATGTTTGAACCATGAAATATCTTAATCCTTGAACAAAAAGGCATTCAAGTCCATGCAACTATTCTTATAAGTTGCATAGAAAAGCTTCTCAAACTATTGAAATTTATTATACCCCCAAACGAGTTTCTGGGGGGAATATGATTCACCGTGGTCTGTCGTCGTCGTCTGGTCCAGACGTCGTTGCATTTTTCTTTTCCGGAACAAACTTGAAACTAATTGTTGGAATTCAAACTACACATTCATACAATTAGTCAAACAACTTGAAGGAATGCAGTGCACAAGAACTATAACTTTATCTTTAACTAAATGACAGATTATTGCCCTTTGTTACTTTCTTGTCCGAGAATGAACTGGATAAACTGCGTTGGATTCAAAACCAACTCATTATTATTGGAATTCAATCATATAACGTTAAACAGGTCAAGCACAATAATGTGAAGTGCACACGTGCACAAATAATCATATCTTTATTAAAAGTCAATTTTAGAATTCTTGCCTTATGTTACTCTTCCCCTTGCTTTCCTTTGCACCACTAACTGGAAGACTAATGTTGATCAATTCAACTTATACAATCGTCAAGGCACGAAGAGGAGAGGGCAGGGAGGAGGGGCGGGAGGGGCACAAGAGAGCCGAGGAGCGTCGCTGAGGGAGAGTGATTGAGGGTGCGTTCCTTCGTTACTTTTCCATGCTTTTTTCTATCCAAGCATAACGAAAACACATATAAAGGAATTCAATACATTTCATACGATCGTCAAGATATAAGAGGAGCGCATGTGCACAGAACCATAATCTCCTTCTTTACTCATTTAAGAGTTTGCCTTTTTTTCCTTTAAAATTCATCCATAACTTGAGCAAAATGTTGGACATAACAATTTTCACAGTACATAGTGCAGTGCAGATAAGCATATACTTATTTTGACTTATTTACAGTTATTGCCCTTTATACCTTTTTTCCAGTGCATAACTTGAAAATAATAAGTGAATCTCAATTACAACTTCATATACTAATGTCAGCGAAATGAGAGCAAGTGCAGTACAATAACCATAACTCCATCTTCGATTATTTGTAGAGTATTTCCTTATCTTTTCTGTGCAAATCTTAAACTAGTTTTTTAGAATTCAATTCGACTTCAACATGGGCAATGCAATGAGAGGAAGCTACAGTCTCAAGAAACGTAAACTCTTCTGGATTTTTACAGATTAATCAATAAAAACTTAATCAAATGGTCAAACCATATTGTAAGGACAGCAAACATACAAAAACCACAACTCTTTAATTGCCCACAACCATAACTTCTATTTCAATTTTTTACAAGTATTTTTTCTTTAACTCCTCATTTTCCGACGCATCTTGCGAGTACGTACTCTAATCACATTAGTATAGTTCAAGTATTGGTACAATGTTATGATGAAAAATTTAATTATTTTGTAATCTGTGTTGATAATGTTCGTTTAAAAGACCCAATTACTACTATCACAGATGCATGCGGTTGAATTTTGTATTGTTCGATCAATAGGTGATATCTGACACAGAGATTGGACCTTTTTTACAATGTAGTAGAAAGTGTTAGAGAGTAAAACATTTATTACGATATCACAGTTTTACATTACATATATTTATTAAAGGGATGATAAAAATTGTTATACAGACATTGTAATATATATTATAATATTCATACTGTCACTAACTGATTGCAAAATATGTATGTTTATCAAAAAATTTGTATTTTTATAAATTATGTTCTATACATTATAGATTATATCATGATTTCATATATTGAATATAAAAAAGTGGACAATGTAAACAATTGACTTCTGTTTGGTTATCACTATACATGAAATATATACTTACGTAAATCAGATTGCGTTTACGGAAACCTCTAATGTCTGTAGAATGTTCATATAACACAAATTATCACTGGAAGTTGTGTCCTATTGGAAATAATCCATTATGTAAACACCATACTGGTTAAGTCCAGGAAATAATAGTACACAACAGATTAACCTGACAAGAGTTCTTTCACACATCAAAAACAAGTTCACGTGCGTCGATTGTGCAGCTAATATGTTGCAAAAAATAATATCAATGTGCTTATTAATGAAAAAGAATACAAATATAATGAGCAAAGCCCTAATATATGAACCAAATCATTCTGCTACATAAAATAGAATAATCCTTATTATTGTTAAACATATATTCTAAGCTCGATTTTGCGAACCATTCTTACAACTTTATAAATCACTTTCGAGTCCGCTACCTGAACACAACCCTAATGTTATATAAATCAAAATGGTCGTACCCGATCAGGCTCATAACCAATAATCTCTACTTCAAGGCAAACATCCTTAACACCAGGCACCGCTTCCGTTTAATATATTTCCAATAACCACAATATACAAATTATGCCTGCATGTGAAAAACTAATAAAAACAGGATACTTGCATTATTGAATAAGACATAGATTTTAAGGGACCAAAATCAAGCTAAGCCGCATTTCAAAATCCACTAAGAACTATAAATCTGAAATATGACATCTGTGTTACAAAATATGAAAACCCTATAAGTAGAACAAAACAAAACAAGCTATCCAACATTATAAACAGGAAAGAAACAAAACAATACAAAAAAACACAACCTGCCACATTAAGAATTAAATTATGAAAGAGAACCTGATAAAATAACCAAAACAAGCTCAGTCGCATTACTTAAAATCTAAACGAACTGCCGATTTAGAACCGTAACAAGCTCGCATGCATTATGAAATAATTTAGACATCTGAACAGGGCAGTGTGATCATCATATGCGCCTCAATAGTTTATTCCCCTTTATACTTGATATTTACTCAAGCCTTTTAGATTATAAATATAAGAAAACATATTGATAGGTCTGGTTGAAATATACTTCTTCGTTTGTCATTTTAACTTTTAAAATGAATTTAACAAATACACTCTGCTCATTTTTACGTACGGTACCCTCTACGATCAACCACCGTACGTTTTTGCGCTTAAATACATGTATATCGGCTCGGTGAACCCCATTTATGTACACTGTTTTAAAACATTTGTTAAATAACTGTTATTGGTCATGTTTGATGCGTACAAAATAATCTAATTCATGTAGAGACTTCAGCTTTTATATTATATTGGAGAAAGATTCAACATGCTTCTTCAGATATTTTTCAAAAAAACACTGTAGCTTAAGCCCCGTCTCACACCTAAACACGATTGGAACATCGTTTCTCAGTCGTATATCTACACAACGGGATGACTGTACAGTTTTAGCTCCACCGTCCAGGGATAAGTTGGCACGAGTTAACTCGAATGTAAGCACGAGTATTACGACTAAGCAAACGATATACTCGTCAAGCAAGGTTTAAACTCATTTGCATACGAATACTACGAAGTTTTACAGTTCCAAAGCCACGGTCTTATGCGGATCTGTATCGATTAATCACGACTTTTACTCGATTACCGACTTTCACAGTGCAACATAGTGATTCCCGCACGACTTTTGTTCGAGTTCATGCTCGAGTTATCACAATTTGGTATGTTAACCTTAAAATAAGCATTAGACTACATAGACATAGCATTATTTGCAAAAAAGCGTGAGGAAGACAAACATCAATGCCAGCAAAGGCAAAAAGAAGAGTGAGGCAAATATTGGACAAATGAAGAATGGTCAACAGATCAGACATGATTCTGTCTTTCAATTGAGACTTCTGCTACAAGAACTAAACAGAAGAGGACCATGAGGTGTACAACTTCCTCCGCGTAATCGACTGTTTGAGAGTTGTGAATACGCGTTGACAAATTATTTAAGAGGACAACCAATGGAATGAAAAACAATAATATCTTTTTTTTCCAGAAGATAATCAATTGCAACAACAATGCAATGCATGATTATGATACTTATTTAATGCTAGTCAGTAGAGGTGTATAAATTAAGATATATATGTGAAATTTTAAACAAAATGTCGATGATAAATCTTACATATTTCAGAGAGCCATTGAGCCTGAACTCAGCTGCAATCACACTCAGACACATGCCACTGCTGGCTACTTCAGACAGTTATTAACAGTTTCCCGTGTTATCAACCAACACAATCCCAAATTCATACCGAACCCTCCTGAGCCATAGTCGACACATACAAGTGAACTTAGTCCACCACCTTCTAGCAATGAATGGAGAATCCAATTACAGGTTCAAGACCAAGTGGAAAATTTTCCAACATGAATTTTGTGTGCCCTCATGCAATAAAATATTCATCAAGGGCTCCACCAAAATCTGATCACTCTTACACATCTATCAAGGATTTCTTTCCATTATTCCTTTTTGCATTGGCATTATGCTCGACTGACAATTCTTATGGGCATCAGTGCGGATATCGTTCGAATCCGATTGTCAAGTGTTCAACGACTCTGAAATGAGGAGTGATGGAAGCTACGTGCACTCAGTTCCTATCCTGAGCCGACCAGCCTGAATTGAAACCTGCCCTTAATTCTTCCATGAGACACATGCAATACCATGGACCAGGATGATGAACCCTACTCAGGATGGTATCTTTTCACGATTAAGAGGCATATTGAATTACCGACTTCCACGTGCAGAAGAGTGGTGGAGAATGCAGTCGGGTATATTGGCCAAAAGATTTCAATGTTTGCTCATGCAACAGTTTATAAGAAAACAAAAAGTTTGAAGTTCCTAGTCCTTCCTCGTCAGTTGCACGCTATATGAGGATACGTTACCTGGTTAACAGCCATGTCGACAATAGACCAAAACCCTGCCCATAGTCACTGGCCAAGAGGTAGATAGCGTACGCAGGAGTACCTGGCACGTAAACGTAACCATACATTGGAAAGCAGCAGAGAAACTATCCTTAGGATTAATTATGCGAAGCTAGTCGATCCATGGCAAACAGCATATTAATAGGGACCAACCAAGAAACAAGGGAGACATTAATGTTTGAGAGGATAATGTAAATGTTTAATAAGGCAGTTTGACTAATAATAATAATGTCAATAGTATTCAAGCACATAACTTCTCATAAATAATATAAGATGCTACTAAAACTTATTTTTTTTAAAAATATTTGTTTTATAATAGTAAATAAAAAAGAAAAACCAAAAATTTTTTTATTTCAAAAAAAAAACTTTATTAAACCCATTTCATTTTTAACAAAAATTTTTTGGCATCATGTTTCCCATATAATTTTAAGTTTTTTAACCCCAAATATCATTATTTTTCAAAAACGTTTTTTTTGATTACTTAAAAAAAAAAGTCTTGATAAAAGCCCCCCTTTTTAAAAAATTGTCTTTTTTTAATAAAAAAGTCCGGGAAACGTTCTTACTGTTCTTAATAAACTAAAACAAAATATTTATTAATCATTAAAAAATTGTCATAATAAAAAAAACCCTGCAACCTTTTGGGTTTTTGGTTACTAAGAGGTAGTCCTCATCGTCCTGAATTACATTTTTTATAAACAAAAACGTGTTGGGCTTGCTAGCAGGGGAGGGTGGGTCACTGGCCTCGTTTGTCTCTTTTAGGACTAGAGGGTGGGTAAAAGGGGAAAGTATACCTGCAGCAGAAGCGCCCTCAATGATGCCATCTTTGTCCCCTTGTGTTGGGTCGGCAATTTTTTTATGATGTGGGGTCTGTGTAACTGGTCAGAAAAATCGGGTAGCAGCCTGGGTGAACTGTGCTCTCTCGTCTCAGGGGTCGGGATTAAAATTGTTCGGTAAGGGCCGGGCGTGGCCGGGAAAATCCCTTGGGGGCGATTGTGTAGTATCTACTGTGTTTTTCTTGTTTGGGGCTTGGGGTTTGGGGGGTCATGACGCCTGGACGAGGGGTGATGCTCCCATCTGGTAGAGAGGGGGCTGGGAGTGGCAGCTGCGGGTCTTTTCCCTATGGTCCCATGTGCAAGCAGAAGCAAGGGGTTTGGTCAAAACTGATCCCGGAAGATGGGGTCATTTCCATCAAGTGTGTCAGTGTCCCGGTGGGGACAATGCCGGTAATCCTTTCTTTCCTGGTTGTTCAATCCCGTGTCAGTGTAAAGAAAACAAACAAGCTATTAAAATTTTCAAAAAAAGTCTGTTTTAATATTTTTTTATTTTTTTTTAATTTACTTAAAAAAATTTTAATAAATAATTATTCTAAGCTTTTCTTGTAAATTTTTATTAAAAACTTTGGGTAAACTTTTTTTTTGTCGAATTTTTTCATTTGTTCAAATTGTTGTACCATTCTTGATTTAAAATTATAAAAAGCGTCCCCTCTCCCAGCAATCGCATCTGAGTGTAAGCTGTAGGGAGTGAAAGGCATTTTCTGGGGCAGCTGGGACTGGGTTTCCGCTGTGGGGCCATTCCGAACGTTTTTTCCTGGGACAGTCAAATGCAAAAACAACAAATGAGGTTTTAACAAAATCAAATGGTTTTTTTGTATACATTATTTGAACATTTTTTTCTTTATAAAAAAATAACTTCTTTAAATAAACAAACAAAATTAAAAATGAATAGAAATTTAAAAAAATTTAAAAAAAATAAATACTCCATCCACCCTTTTCCTTATGGGATCGATGTGCAATGCCCCTTTAAAGGGCTCTCTCTACCCCCATTTCGGGGGGTCTCTTCGTACCCCTGCCCGGCCCGGACCGGTCAACTTTTAAACCCGTCCTGCCCCGAATGTCCCTTCTTTGTTTTTTGCAACGCATCGCCCTTTTTGAAATCTGGGTTACCTGGATTTCCCCTCTATACATTACTTCCCGGCATCGGTGAGTTTTCGGGGTTAAAGTGGGGTTTTTTGCAATGAGACAAAAAAAAAAAATTAAGGGGCTGTAAAAATTAATAAAATCATAAACTGAAACAATACATACGTTTGTCAGGGTCAATAATAAAATTACTATTGAGCATCATTAAAATCAATAAATAATCAAAAGGGAAAGCAATGACAGGTACCTTTTTTCTTAGGGGCACCCGGGTTTCTTAGGGCCCCCCGAGTTGCATCCAGTCGGAATCCTTTTGGGGGAATGGTATATCTGCAAGGAGTGCCCAGGGTCCACAAAATATTAGGGCAGCGGGTTGGGGTTTGTCGTTGGGGGTGGGTTTCCTTTTTATTTTTTCTGGGGTGGAAATTTTTTTTCGATGCATTTTCAAAAACTTTTAAGCTGGGGCAAGTAAATTTTTTCTACAGGTTCGTCTATATTGGGGCCCTTAAAACACAGGCCCTGTGAGTGTATCCCTACTTACCTTCTGCATGTTGACGTCTTAAACCGTATTTGGTGTATGGCATGTTGAAGCCTGTGTGCACTCGGTGAATCTTACCGTTCGTGTGATATCCGGTTTTAAATGAGTTTTTATTTTGGGGGAAAATTTTTTTGGACGGTTTGAAGTTTCCTACGTTTTAAAACATTTACACGGTTGGTATCGCAGTAAACTTCAAAAAACGGTTGATTAGGGGTCTCATACGGTCCCCACCCTTTTTACGGTCTTGTAGGGTCGTTATCGTCATAAGGGACTAAAATCCGTGTCTTTTTTAAAATTTTTAAATTCCGGGCACAGGTAACACGAATGACCATTTAACTGGATAAGCTGGGTTTTGGCTGGGTTTGTATGTAGGGTTTACCGAGGGCCCAAACCGTGTACCGTTGTTCTGTGGAGATGGTTTTACAAAAAAAATTGATCCCGTTTGGATTCAACCGAGTGTCCTATCAATAACACCCCCAAAAATAAAATGCAAAAAAATTTACAGCACTTATAATTTTTACACGACATTTTTTCTTTAATTCCATCAATTTTAAATTTTGCCTATTGCCCGGGCTATGTTTTTTTCATACTGTGTTTTGCGCCTTTTACCCGACAGACAATAGCAATACCCATCTAAGCATGAAGTTTCTTTGTATTTTTGTTTGAATAATTATTAATACGTGTTATTAAAACTCCTATTAGTTATGAAAACTTTTAAAAATGGCTTTTTCTGTATCTGCTTTATATATGTGTTTTACTGTTTATTTATTTTTTGGCAGAAGCAAAAATTTTGTCAAAATTTTAATAAAAAATTTATAAAAACACCATTACTTCACTAAAATGCTGTCGTTCAGTTATATAAAAATGTAAATCCAATATAAAATCAATTTGAGTCGTACATTTCTGTACAAATCTCATATCTTTTCATAGAAAATAACGTGAAAACTGAAAATCTACGATTATTTGATTATACCGCTTTTGTACACGTCCACCGGATATACGCCCTAAAAACACCGAAAAACGAAAGTAGAAAGCTGCACACCGATACACTTAACTTATTTTTCATCAAACTTCATCGATTTTCCAAACTAAAACAATTTTGTTGAAGCAAATGTTTCTAGTTTAAGAAGCAATTTGCTTTTTATTACAAATTGAATACTTTTTGTTAACTTGGCATAATATAAGTAGAGGGATGACTTATATTTGTTATTAACTCGGAATTTGTACAGCAAATGCGCTTTGGGCTTTTTTAGAGGTAAATATCTACATCGTCGCAATGTAAACAAATACGCTAAGTTTATCACAAATTTACAACAAGTTTTCAATTTTCAAGAAGAAAAGTCGAAACTATGCTCTAAAACAAACATAATTTAGCTTCACAATATTGTTAATTAGTTTTTGGAAAATTCGATGAATGTTATTACGAAGAAATATTGCTTTACACCTTACCTTGCATTTGGGTTGTTACTGGCTGTGCAGCTTTGTACTTTCGTTTCTCTCGGTGTTTTAGGGGCCGTTTATCATGGACGCATTACTACAAATGAGTCGGTCGGTTTAACGTGTTCCACGGAAGTTTTTTAAAGTCGCTGTGTATATTTATGACCGGGACACCCGTCATGTTCGTCATGTTCATCATACAAAGCTTCATGATGTAGATCTATATAGACAGTTCGCGGGAATGGATTTTGCGAAAACATAAAATTGCGCTCTAATAAAAACATTTAAATAACTGGTATTGGTCATTTGAAAATGAAGTTTCTTGAAATGGAAAAGTTTGGTAAAACATAAAGCGCTTAATATTATATAAGTGCATGTTAAGTAAATAAAATAGATATAACAGTAACGGTTATTATATCATACCAGTTTCAAAATTCATTTTCTTCACATACTTGCGATTTTGTTACAATTTTTTTGAAGACAAAAGTTTTTTTGATTTATAGTACACCAATAAAATTAATCAAATAAAAAAACCCACAACAAACAGCAATAAAAAATTCAGCTATTGTATAAGGTAGGTGTGCACGTGCACGCTTACAGCAAAAGTCGTTATGTATGTTTTTTTGGAAAAAAAAATATTCTCACATCAACAACGAGCTAAGATTGATTACCATGCTTTATATCTCACTTACTCCGGAAAAGAGTGGTACAAGATTAAAATATTCGTGTATCTAAATTCGATAGTAATAGGCAACTCCTTTAAATGAACCATTACTCAGCTCAGATATGCAATTAAGCTTGATAATATCATCATGTCAAGAGATCTTATAATTTTGTGTGTCCTGCTCATAGTTTTTCATAATAGGTTACTCATTTAGCCAATATCAAAACAGATATTTTTACTTCAGTCTGTGCTGTTGCACAATAGAACAGTTTTATCATTTAGATATTTTTTTGTATGAATGCAAAAATATTACTTCTGTTGCATGTTGCTGCTAATTATAACAAGTTTAATCAGTCATAGTTATTTTGTTTTTTGTACAAAATACAATAAACAAAACTTGTAGTCTTGCAACGCTATTTAGGTAAAAATGAATGTTTCTTATTTTCCCATTATATTTCTGCTGACATTTTTAAAAGAATTATGACTTTTCTTAGAACTATCTTAGTAGTTTTTTTCTCAAGGTTGATTTTCGTAAAAGAGTTTTGCTCAACTGGAGACATGCAGCTTTAAACAACTGTAATATGATAATGGAAAATAGTTTGAAAACACGTTATCTATTTTTGACATACTTGTGTTTTTTTAGCGTTTTAAACTTATTTGCATCCTTTTAAATGTTGCAAAGTATGTTTGCAGAGTTATCTGCTCTGTTCTGTACCAGCTAAAAAGAAGAAACTGACAATGAATGTTTTTTGAGTTAAGTGGTTTTTTAACGGAGTATAATAACACTGGGACAATGTTTGCTTCTTTTTCATTCTGCTAGAGACCAGTCCAATTAAATACATTTTTTTTTACGTTGGCAGCTGCAGTCGTTGATCGTAAGCGTTTTGCAAGACTCTGCTTTTTGATTATCGTCATAGATTCAAAGAACAATGAGAATTCGCCTAATGCAAAGTGACTGTTGTCGTCATGCTTCCCTGAAGCATATTCACTCAATTTTGGAGACAGAACGAATCGAGAAACGTTTTATATCCGACTTATTACCACTAAAACTTTCTCCATGTTGGCATACTTCCTAAACGTGATACGAAGAGGAATAATTCTAACCGTTCTTCTGATAACTTATCACCCTTCGTAAGATCTCGCGAGAAATTTTAATGTTAATAATTTCAGTTCAGCTCTACCTTATGCAACAAACAAGCTATTTCTGATATGCTGATATGTTTCCTGAAGTTTATTTACCCAATTAAATCTCTATACCATCGGAAAACTGAATCACGAATTATTTCTTCATTTGTTAAATGTAAGTCATCGTCCTTTATTTAAACAAACAAAAACAAATTCCTCGTGTCTAAGTCTTTTGCTTGATTGACACATGTTAAGTTTTCCATAATAAATGAAAAACCAGGTATGTCAACAAAAGAAGATCTTTCAAAACTGTTGTAGCATACACAAAGTAATCGTACATTTTCTCATTTCCGACAGAAACATAGCATCGAAATATTCTGAAACGGCAAGAACTACTTTATTGTAACGGAAGGATTTTTCCTGTACTATGATCTCAACTTCGTTATGTCTTCCGGCGAAGTAAAATTCTCTAAGCGTGAATATCTTCAAGCGCAGTGGTTCTACTGAAGACTCCACTATGGACGACTCTTTCTAAATGTTTTGAAACTAAATGCACGTAAACATGATATAACTTAATTTATAAATCAAAAGGAAGATATTGTACGGTAATTTGCTGTGGCTGTGGTTGTTGTTGTTTTGGTTGTTATTGTTGTTGTTGTTGTTGTTGCTGTTGATGATGATGATAATGATGATGATGACGATTATTATTATTATTATCATTATTATTATTATTATTATTATTATTATTATATTATTATTATTATTATTATTATATGTTGTTGTTGTTGTTTATGAGTTTGTTTTTGTTTTTGTTTATAGCTGGTCTTGTAGTAGTAGTAGTTGTTGTTGTTGTTGCTGTTATCTTGCCTGGATTATATATAACATGGCGGACAAGGGCATGCGATCTAGCATTTTGACTCTGTAGTCGATAAATTTCGTTAACGTTACGTTTTATTTGTAAATCGATATGATTGTATATAACAGTTGTTTATTGGTCTAAATAAAAATCAAAGTATCCCTTTAAGAGGTTTTCTGTACATAAAGTAGGCACTCAGTCACATTGGCAAAGTTCTGTATTTAAATAAGACACTCAGTAACAGTGGCAAAGTTTGTACTTTAAGTAGGCACTCAGACACAGTGGCAAAGTTCTGTTCTTAAAGCTGGCACCCAGTTACAGTGGCGAAGTTCTGTATATAAGAAGGCACTCAGTCACATTGGCAAAGTTCTGTATTTAAATAAGACACTCAGTAACAGTGGCAAAGTTTGTACTTTAAGTAGGCACTCAGACACAGTGGCAAAGTTCTGTTCTTAAAGCTGGCACCCAGTTACAGTGGCAAAGTTCTGTATATAAGTGGGCACTTAGCTACGGTCACTGTGGCAACGTTCTGTACATAACGTAGACACTTAGTCACAGTGGCAAAGGTCTGTGTTTAAAGACGGCACTCAGTAACATAGGCAAAGCTGTGCACTTAAAGTAGACCCTCAGACACAGTGGCAACATTCTGTATATTAAATACACTCAGTCATAGAACATAAAGTTTGCACTCGGTCACAGTTACTCTGGTATATTCATGTATATGAAGTAGACAGTCACAGATGCAAAGTTATGTACATAAAAAGGCACTCAGTCACAGTCGCAAAATTATGTACATAAAGTAGGCACTCAGTCACAGTGGCAAAATTATGTACATAAAGTAGGCACTCAGTCAAAGTGGCAAATTAATGTACATAAAGTAGGCACTCAGTCACAGTGGCAAAGTAATGTACATAAAGTAGGCACTCAGTCAAAGTGGCAAAGTAATGTACATAAAGTAGGCATTCAGTCACAGTGGCAATGTTATGTACATTAAGTTTTCACTCAGTCACAATGACAAAGTTAACACACAGTAGCGTTAAACAGTTCTTCATATTAATATCATCTAAACGCTAACATCTTATTGCCAAGATATATTTTATGTCAATCTTACTGTTCAAAGAAGTATTGCTTGTGTATTATGTTTCATTTTTTAAAAGGCACGTTATGTATCAGAGATTTTCCATTCTTTAAAAAAGTGTTAACATGTCTTAAGTTATATATTAATGATAGATTTACAGAAAGCTAGATGTTCAACAAATGAAGAACTGCTGAAAGTTGCGTTGAACATGCAGTAATTTGTAATTAGCAAGATGTATATAAAGAAGCAATGTGACATTTTTACAAAAAAACAAATTCACTAAAATCATACACATTACCAACAGAGCTCAAGAAAGTAACAAAAAAGTAAATGTATCAGGTCTCTGGCAAAGGTATTTTTCTTTGGAAACTAAAAAAGATACGAAACAAATAAATTATAGTTTTTGAGAAATAAACTAGGCATAAGGGGCCTTTAAAACATTGTCTACAAATTAATGAACGAATTATTAATTAATAACGACTTATTGTGCAATCTAATTTTCTTTAATCACTGAAAATGATCACAAAGCAAACATAATGACATGTAAATGTCGTTACTAATTTTACAAGATAATTCTGTATATGTTTAGTTTAAAAAGATAAACTAGATAAAAAATGTGGAAGACAAGGTATAAGTTATAGAAAGCAATTCCTTTCATATATCATCTATTGGAAAAACTATAAAAAAATCAGCACTTTTATCTGATTACATATACATGTATTAACAAAGAACAGCATGATTAGTATTGCCTTACTGCATGTGTGTTTCAACTGTCATTTACTGTGTATAATTAGTTTAAAGAAAATTCCTTTATAAAAATTGAATTTTTTCAATATTCTTTTTTTTATTAAATGTTTCGAATATTTCTCAAAAATGTTCTTTTCGATTTCCATTATGAGGTATCTATTGCTCTACATTTTTATTTACTGTTTGTACTAATTATGCTGACTTTTTTTATACAACAATTATGTCGCAATAACAAATCAAGACGTCAGTGAATCCTGGTGAAATTATTTATCAGCTAGAAAATTAAACCGCGTGTCTCCTCTAAAACAGATAGCCTAAGAATATAAATAAAAAACAAAATACATTAATCAAGTAATGTCTAAATCAGAAAAGTCATGTTTGTTAAACATGTTGAATTTCATTTTCTCCTCCATTTTCAAGGCTTGGAATAAGAACTGCTTTGAATCTAGCAATGTGAAAACAAACGCGGCCATCGTTGAATGAAATAGTTATATATTTTTATTCAAGATTACTCTTTTTTGTTAGAAATGACTGAAAATCAGATATATACATTAACACCCTCCACAATTTTCTACTTATTTTTGTTATATGTTGCTATACACGTTTCAGAGTTTACCATAAAATCCAAAATATAATTTTGCATCATTTACTAAAATTTCGTAGTGGGTTTTATTCCGGACTCGCTAACCAAAAATGCAACAACAATATTTCAGATGAGAAGTATAACATACCAATTCGATGACAAAGAAAAATTTATGTCAAATTCGCCATTCTTCTCGCTTGACTTGTTCAACACAAAAACCGTTGTACCAAAGTTATTAAACCTGTGCCACTACGAGTAGTTTAGTCTAACACGGCCCTATCCTTTTAATTTTTACATCTACTTAATTGATATAACCAGTAGTTAAGCATAAAACAATAACTTTGCTAAACTATAAACCTTTCCTGGTCAACTCAGATTGTTATTTCCCTGTTTCTCCATGAACATTCATCAACCTGTACTCGGCGTTGGCTACGCGAAGAAATTGCTACAACTTTTTAAGCTCACCTGTTAAGAAAAAAGAATAAGCCATTAATTCAAAATAAGAAATCCGATTAAGGGACTTGTGGCATAATATGCAAATTGCATGTTGATATAACGGTAATATGAGACAGGTTATATAGCATGGGGATATAATATTTTAATAGGTCAAGGTAAAATATCATTTTAATAAAAAAGCTAAAGAAATATAAGATGTTAATAAAGAATACAATGTAATATATAGCAAAGTAGTGTAATGTTGCGTAGTTAAACATCTATAGCACTTCATTGACATATAGCACATGTACATGAGCTTATGTAATATAACATGGTGATAAAGCAAGGCAATATAACACGGTAATATGAAAGGCAAATACAGCATACAAAAAATGTAAAAAGGCACTTGTTTTTATCAAAGAAATACAGCGTCGTGAGATTTAACTCGTATTTAGGTTTGACACTCATATTAATTTTACATAGACTTACATTATAAGAAATGATCCCAAAACAGTCCTTAAAATTGAGTTTTCATCATAGAGATGTGATATTTGTTGGGAGAATGACATGCCTGACACAAAGCAGTCACCTCGTTGTATAGGGGTAGCCAACCAAATTTTTCGCAAAATGACTTCAAAGGGGTCTCCCCATGTTCACTGAAAGTCATTACTGATCACATGATTTAAATATACTTTTTTATAATGTAAATATCAGAGTAAAAATATATATATAATTCTTTTTTTTCCAGAAAACAATTTTCTGTTACTTTCTAAAATAGTTTATATACATATACACAAAACCTTTCCATCTAATCACCTGTTGTCCCATTGAATCATACGGTTTTACCAGCACAGTTTAGCCAATCGCTGGCCATGTAATAATGCGAGACCCTGACCTATAGCATAGAAATATAGCACATGAAATATAGCATAAGATAGAACGGTTAAATAGCATAGTTATATAGCTAATGAAATATAGCATTGTAAGATAGAATGGTTAAATAGCATAGTAATATATACCATGAAATATAAGATTGAACGATAGCTCAAAAGAGTGGTAAAATAGCTTAGTTATAGCAGGGTCTTTCAAATAAGACCATTATTCATTTGTTCCAATCGTGCTTTTAACACGACAACCTTGATGACAATATGACTTAGAAGTACAGTTAACCACAGATTAGGTCGAAACAATAATGTTAACTTGCAGCTTGAATTAAAGAAATTAATCAATGTTATTAAATACCTCATGACATAAGGATCGGTAACCATGATAATCACAAGCTGACAATCATATCCTCGTCATGCATTTCAGTCACTAGCTGACAATTATGTGCTCGCCGTGCATTTTAGTCACTAGCTGACAATTATGTGCTCGCCGTGCATTTCAATCACTAGCTGACAATAATATGCTCGCCATACATTTCAATCACTAGCTGATAATCATAGGCTCGCCATGTATTTCAGTCACTACCTGACAATTATGTGCTCGCCATGCATTTCAATCACTAGCTGACAATCATATACTGGCGATGCATTTCAATCACTAGCTGACAATCATATACTCGCGATGCATTTCCATCAGAAGCTGACAATCATATGCTCGCCATGCATTTCATTCACTAGCTGACAATTATGTGCTAACCCTACATTTCAATCACTAGCTGACAACTATGTGCTCGCCATGCATTTCCATCAGAAGCTGACAATCATGTGTTCGACATGTAATTCATACGTTTGCTGACAATCATATCCTCGCCATGCAATTCAATAACTAGCTGGCTACCATAGGGTTGCCATGAATTTCAATTATAGTAGCTGACAATCGTGTGCTCGCAATACCTTTTAATCACTAGGTGACCATCATGTGCTCGCAATGCATTTCCAGCACTGGCTGACAATCATATGCTCGCCATGCATTTCAAACACTAGCTGACAATAATTTACTCATCATGCATTCAATCACGAGCTGACAATCATATGCTAGCCCTGCATTTCAATTACAACCTAACAATCATATGTCCGTCATAAATTTCAGTCACTAGCTGACAATCATATGCTTGCAATACATTTAAATCACTCGCTGACAACCATATGTTCGCCACGTATTTCAAACACTTGATGACAACTGCCATGCATTTCAATCATTAGCTGACAATGATATGCTCGCCATGCATTTAAATTACAAGTTGACAACCATTTGCTCGCCATGCATTTCAATCACGAGCTGAGAATCATATAACCGCCATGCATTTCAATAACTAGCTGACAATCATGTGCTTGCCATACATTTCAATCACTAGCTGACAATTATATGCTAGCCATGCATTTCAATCACTGGCTGACAATCATATGCTAACCATGCATTTTAATCACTAACTGACAATCATATGCTAGTCATGCATTTCAATCTTTAGCTGACAATCATATGCTAGCCATGCATTTCAATCACTAGCTGACAATTATATGGTAGCTATGTATTTCAATCACTAGCTGTCAATCATATGACCGCCATGCATTTCAGTCACTAGTTGACAATCATATGCTCGCCATACATTTAAATCACTAGCTGACAATAATATGCTTGCCACATATTTCAATCACCTAGATGTTTCAATCACCAGTTGTTAATTATGAGCTTGCCATGCATTTCAATCACTAACTGACAACCATATGTTTGCCATGCATTTTAATAACTGGCTTACAATCATATGCTTGACATGCATTTCAATCACTGGCTTACAATCATATGCTTGCCACGTATTTCGATCCCCTAGATGATACTCGCCATGCATTTCAATAACTGGCTGACAATCATATGCTTGCCATGCATTTCAATCTCTAGCTGACAATTATATGCTCGCCATCCATTTTGTAACGTTAATTTGTTTTTTGAAAGATATAAATTACTGGTAAATAAACTGCTGACGTTTGGACTGGCGGAAGACATGAAATTTCACCTTTTTCTTCAGCCATTTTAACCGATTTCTACAGAAATAACGCCCAAAATACCATTGTTGTAGAATTGTATGGTCCCAAAATGTTATTGTCGGGTGCCATCATCTGGCCCGTTCCTAGATTCAACACCGTTTCTGTTAACTTCAAAATGGCATAAAAATATTCTTCACGGAAGAAAACAGCTTGATATTTTCAAACATCAATATTGTGTCGTGTGTATGATATATTAAGTAGTACGCATGAGTTTCTTAATCGTGCTTACAAAATACTTACGTGCCACGCACTATGTCGTGCGAACGAGGAACTTAGCCTTGCGCACGGTGTGAACGAGTTTCTTTGTCGTGTACATGAGATAATTACCGGTAAGTAATGCGCACGAGTTACAAAGTCGTACGCACTAGATAATTAAGTGGTGCGCACGACTGTAATCAAGTCGTAGCTACGAGCCACTATATAGTGCGAACAAGATAATTTAGTCGTGCGCATGAGATATAAAACCAATCAGATTGCACTATATATGTATATAAGTTTTTTTTAATTTTTGAAATTACTGAAGGTATTCACTTGTCCAATCAATAACTTGAAAAGTGAAAAGGAATAAGCCATGTGTATTGTAACTTGATATTAGTGGCCAGTAGAAAACTCTATTGATTTCGCTGTCATTAAATCAAAGATCAAGACCACACAGAGACACGTAATGTAAAATCATTTTCCAATTTATAACTCAACAATAAATAAGCCATTGCTTATGTTATTTAGTAGGAATATTAGTATGAACACTTCTAATTTTGAAGTAATAAAATCAAAAGTCAATGACACAAACCATAATTATGCGATTTGAAACGTTTTTAAAAAATACACCAAGATTACTTTTAAATGTTTGAAAAATTGCTGATTAAATTTTAAAACAATGCCATTTCATTTAAAAACATACCGAGTAACATAATATATTTAGTCATTATAAATAATTTATTGCAGAAGCAATTACATCATCACAAGCTATAGCACTGCAATATAAATACAATCATGTAAAATATCGCTCAAAACAACTGAAATTAAAATAACTTGAAAATAAATCGAAGGACTGACGTTTATTAATATCTGCTCTTAAAGATAAGTGTACCTTGGTCTTATACTTTTTTCAAATGTTTACAAATAGAACGATTTGAGAGGTTAAATTCAAAACAAGATATTTATTATCGGTGTTGAAGTGTTTGATAATCCATAGTTTCAAGGTAAAACAGTATTACGGGGGTAAACTGTTTTAACTAGTTGCATATCATTTTGATATACAATATATTCTCGCACATCAATTTTCAGTTTTAAATGAAGTTTTAGCTTTTATGGTATATTTATACTCATCCTATAATTTCAAGTTCATAGGAATTGTTACAGTAATGATTTTGCAAACTTTCTTTAAATAAACCTGTTTTTGACGTTTCTATAGATAGCAACCAGAGAATAAAATAAAATTCTTATAAAAACAGATGGCAAGTATTCAATACTTTGATAAGGCACATGTATTTTTTGTAATGAAAATCTGAACTTTTTAACCCTCAACGAATATTGCTCTCAGGACAGATCTTTAACATGTTTAATACCATTTAAACAAATAATACTCCTAATACAGGGGACACGTTACGATGTCCCTCTTTTATATGCATGAAGTAAAATGTTTGGTATACTTTTGTGTTTAATATATAACACATGTCATAAGCAGCAGCATGATTATCATATTAATCATTATTAACATCAATCATCATTAACATCATCGTTACCATCATCAGTGAATCATCAATCATCACCATCAAACGCAACCAACAAAATCATCAGTACATCGTTATTATCATATCATTCATCATCTTAATTACCATTACAGCTACACAAACATCACCATCATCACAATTATCATTATCATCATCAGTACATTATTAACATTATATCATCACGATAATTAGATCCTTGTTTATATTACTTTTAGAGTACAGAAACAAACAACAACATTTTTACCTAATAGAAGGTCTAAACGCACGGCATATTCATCATAATTATCTTCATCATCATTATCAACTGTCTATCATAATAATGATAGTAATAATGATAATAATAATAATTATAATAATAATAATATAATAATAATAAAAATAATAATAATATAAATAATCAGCAGCATCATTATTAGCATCATGGTATTTATATTATTATAACTATATCATCACCCGTACATCATAATCATCAGCAGAAAACAGCATCACTACCATCATGATTATCTTCATCATGAGTACATCATCTCAATCAGCATCATCATTATCGACAAACCAAATCAGTTCCAATTTATGACATTCATAACCAATACGTCATCACCACTAGTACATTATTATCATCAATACACCATCATTCTTGAATAAAGAAAATAAACTTATACATAGGCTTTGAGCAAATTAAGTAAATTATATTTATCTTAAGTGTCTCGATATAAATCTGAAAATTTTCTTTTGTACATTACAGAAGTATCTTTATAATAAAACAAATAATTTAAGGTACCTCAAAATACAGTAAAACGGACATTGCGCTTCATGTAATAAAGCAATGATAATTATGATAATAATGGAGACATTGACAAATACGATTTTGAAAAAGGTCATAATAAAATATATATTTTGTCATGACTGTTCTCATTTAAATATATTAAGGTAATCAATAAGTAACTTTCGTGACCCAAAGTTAATTTTAAGCAATAACCTTTGCAAATTATCAAAAATATAAAGTGTGGGGAAGTCTTTATTATATTTTTCACAGTGTTTGAATTTAACAACTATCTTTTGTCATTAACAATAATCGGTCATTCTTTTTGATTATATTAGTCAGTCGTTTACAACAAAGAGTTAAACATTACTTGATAATGAAAAAAAAATAAGAATGTAATATTGTCATTTTAATGGAGCATTCCAATTATAATGCGGTCACGAAATGGTCCAGCTAGCATTTCAATATAACATTGTACTTACGTTGGTATTTTTTCGGCATGGGTTTTACATATTATCTAGTTAATTTGAACGTTTGAAGAAACAATTAAGAAAATCATTTTAGCAAATAAAAAGTGTCGCATTTAGAAAATACATATACTTCCTTACATTTAACATTGACAAAGGGTTGGGGTGGACCAACCTAAGCCTTGCATTCGGCGACGGACGGTCCCATTCTAATATTTGTGTGGTTGGGTGTAATGAGTAATAGAATGAGAATACAAAGAAGAAACTGATTTGTTCAACATTCATTTTTTTGTTTATAACCATCGTATAATACAAAATTGAGATAAGTGTACCTTTACCTTATCTTGTAAGTCATGATTGACAATGACGCATTTTATACATAAAGAAAGTTTAATTATACGTTTTCAAGTGTTTGATATTAACCGACAATATACAAAATCCTTATCGATGACACCCCTATATCAAACAAGATAAAGCCCTTACATCTCGGTTGCCAAACGAATGTTTATATTTTTAAGCATGAGACAAAATTAGTTGCCAATTCTTGATGTTTAGCACCTTATTCTCCTTGCGTTATCAATAAGTCGTTTCGTCATGTTCAGTATTACTTTAAAAACAATGTCAGCATGTCCACACAATCATCAGTGATCACAAACTTTAAACGGTAAAAAGCGATTTTCCCTTGCATAAAAGATGTGAAATGCATTTGTAATCAGCTTAATCACAGATAAAATGAAAAATAAACACCTTGTAATACTTTTTATGTTATTAAAAACTTATGCATGTATATAATGTGTAAATTAAATCTTTAAAATGAATACAAATATGTTACTTGTAAAAGTCAAAATTTACTTGCTTCAAGCCTTGACCCTTTACCCAAGTCCAATCCAAGTTTTAATGTTAAACGAAGGTTATTTTAAAATGTTACAAAGTTTTCTGGTCTAGTTAAAATCTAACTCACATCAGCCGTAAGCTAACATAATCGGTTGGGTCGTGATATAAATTGAATACTAGTATGTAGATGCGAACATGCAAATATCAAATCTCATAATTTAGTTTAGTTTGAAATGTTGCGGGGGTTTCCCCAATTCCGGCTGATCCTGTATTTATTAGTTGCTACATTGTATTACTTGATCCCTGACCTATTGTATTACATACATTTATGAGATCCTCCTTCAACAGATATAGATAGAATACCTACACAACACGTTTGATGATTACATATATTTATGTCTTGAACAATTTTTTTTATATAATGATTATACAGCTATACATTTAATATGATAAACAAGACCAACCAGGAATGAACTTATCAATAGTGTAGTGCAAAGGATTGCTAAAATGCGAAATCGGCGCTCGTAGTATGAATAATGCATATTGACTTGCTATTACGAATAAAAAAAAAAGAATGATAAAGTTAACAAATATTGCAATTTGTAAAACCTTATCAATATTGATTAGTGTCAGCAAAATAAGCCTTCTATTTATAGTGGTTAGGGTGTCAAGTTTATCCGTATAATTGGGTACGATAGGTTTTAACCTAAAAAATGGTTAGAAAATTCAATAAATGGTAAGGGGCGGAAAAGTTTTAATTGATTCTTAATATGACCTTGGTTTTTTATGACAAGATAAAATGGTTATTTTTTTTTCAAAACGTGAATGTATGTATTTCCAGAGAACAACAAATTAATTTCTTTAGACGAGAAAACTTTGTAACATTTTAAAATAACCTTCGTTTAACATTAAAAAACAATTTCAATATGCTTATCATAGCTTCCTATATTGTTTCATTAATGATTCAACCATGCCATATTTTATACTTATTCAGATGAGAATTAATGTATTTTTTATGAGATACAATGTTCTTGTATGTGTGAGTTCCATTCGTATGCCATAATTTGTATTACAAAAAGTGATGTATCATTTTATACTTATTTTATGCTAGAGTATTTGTGGAAATATTCTTGAATAATATAAAAAGACAATCTAAAATTATTATAATTTTGAAAAGATAGATTTTAACTAATGTATATGTAAAGGACATCAATGAAATGCAGTCTAAATATGACAAAAATAAAAACACTTAGAAGTAAGTTCTTTTTTTTTTAAAGAAGTCACAATGTGTCAATATACAAATATTTCAGTTTTTTATTTACTGTTTGTATATTTATTCATTGGAAAGGACCTATATATTTGTGATGTAAATGGCGTTTTTTCGGTTGGAAACTGCAGCAGATATGACGTTGAACACATAAGAACATATATTGTTTATGTCATTTAACAAAAAAAATCTAGTATGGTATCTAACCGTTACAAGGATGCTCTTCTCATTAGAATAACAACTGTACTGGAAAACAAATGTTAGTCAAGGTAAACGGTCGATAGAATAGTTTAAACATAGACACTGCTTTATAATTGAAAAAAAAAATGAAAACTATGTTTTTCTGTTTTGTTTTTCTGTTATCTTGTTTTGCAAAAGTGCTTAAAGTTTATACAAACAAAGGATACGTATTTATTTTCGGCCATAAGATAAAAAAAAATCAGCGATTTTGTTTAAAGTGTAATTTATCAGTAGCTTTATACATGTAGAAACGAGTGGAAATGTTCTAAATTAACGACTGAAAAATCTGATGTCGCATCTCAAACAAACAAATATCGGTAGTCTTTGATCAATTTAAAGCGTTTCAAAACCAATTGTTGGCTTTAAGGATGTTTAACATGTATCGGCATGATACATTTTCATTAATATCATAACATACAATCACTATCTTGATAATGATTACAATTCTGTGATCTTATCGCTAGATGAAATCACTGTTTTTCGTCCGGGTGCGCATCATTATTTCACTTTGGCTACACCTTCGTGATATAACCCCCCGCATCCGAACTACAAACAGTGATTTTATTGAGCAGACTTATAAAAGAACATAGTTTATCCTTTATCGCAGTTTAGCTTTAATTAACATGATAAATTGACACGTTTGTCATCCGAGATTTAAAAATGGGTCCTTGTTGAAGGGTATGACCTGCTAGATTATATTTAAAATGAAGGAGATAACCGACTTTTTTGCATACCATTCCTTACAAGGACGTTATCAGAATGAAATGACAAAAATATCCGTTTGTATTCACAATTGGATTTTTTATAGATTTTAAAATATTAGGGCCTTTTGATTGAAACTATTTCAAAACTCCATATTTGAGATAGTCAACAAGACATCCAAAATAGCCTCCAACAGAGTGATCCATTAAATGAGACATAAATGCCAGATAACTATATTTATTTATGTGAATAACACTCACCAAAAATGTTTATAGATACATTTTTTTTTGTAATTTACGTTACCTTTAAAACTCAATTTTATATATTAATAAGAAAAGGATATCATCGTTTCATTTACACAGTATGTTGTTATCATTTGAAAGAATAAGACAAAAATAATAAACAGTTTAAAAACAAATGAGTTTATATGAAGTTAACATTATAATTTTTGTAAGGTAATATTTAATATGGGATATTTATGCTTCTATAAGTGTTTTTGCTGTACAATGTATTGTTAATAAAACACCATACACACAATGTGATACGGATACAAGAATCGACGACAAAAAGATAAAATGATGTTGTATCAGTAATATAACCAATTATGTGACTAGAATGCAACATCACAAAAGTAAGTTAAAATTGTCTTTACAGGAATTGTCCATATTTAAACAATTATTCCAATTTCACAATATGTCCACGTCCACTTTCAACCGAATACAACAGTGTCTGCTGATTGATAAACATGTAATTGCATTCAGGGGCATAAACATCGTTAACGACAGACAATGATTGTTATATCGTTATATTAGCAAACCGCATGGCCTGATTTTCGAAAGAAAATTTGGTCATCTTGAGAGCAGAAAGCATAGCTTTTGTAGAACTTAATTATAAAATTATTATAGATCTGTTTTCATAATCAAATTGTGTACATATTTATTCCTTTAACATTTCAATCACCATAGTGATATCGCGAGGAACAAAGTTGAAACAACTATCTAACAACCTTGTAACATCTATTTCCTATTAATAATTACAATTTCCGACCATTTTAGGACCTGCTTCATCTATAACATTTGGTTTATACATACTTTCTTTAAGTTCGATTGTGTAGAAAGCAATAAGCTTTAAGGCACGCTTTCAAATCTGTTCTCAGTATTCACTCTTATTAAACACTGTGTGATAACTTTTGAGATACGATGCCTGCTTTACAAAAGATCCTTAGACGTCTTGTCTGTGAAATATATGTTTCAAAATTTTGTTTCTGATCCCGTCTTACTATGTTTGCCCATTGCAATCTCGTTAATGGCCCACGAATAATTTTTGAGGGGGGGATTTTGTCGTGTCATGGATTCACCTACAATAGAAAGCGTACACAGTGGCTTGCACTAACAATTCAATTCAATTCTTAACATTACATGATCGTCGCCTTTATCATGATGACTAACAACTACCGTCCCTGATTAAACTCATCCGAACCGGGCCTTGAACATTATCTATTCTGCCGTTTTAGACAGTCTTTTCTCTGTTATAACTACCTTGTTATGTATGGTATTTTGTCCTTAAAATGGTCTACAATAAAACGAAAAATGTAAGAAATTATGAAAATAACATTAGGCGTGTAATGTGTATCATGTTACGACGGAAGAATATGATGAATTAACATGAGAACTAGAAGTATCTTTAAAAAAGATACTCGGCCGAGTTAAACTCGTTAACTTGCATAGTTCTTAGTTTTCCATGCAAAGTCATTTAGAAATATTAGCATACAATGTAGCTTACATAACAATGACATTAAATTTCTTGTAGGATTATGAATCTCGAAAACTCAAACACTTTAAGATGTTTGATTTTATAAACAAACCTTTCGTATTTCGGTAAGTGAACTCAGTTTCTAATATCTGAGCAAATTATCTGGAAAAGTGAGAAACTATCCTGTATATTTTATTTTAGAACTATCCTATACAGTTTATTTTAGAATGGCCAATTGGATCCCCAGATTTATTTTTGTAATTTTAAAATGAACAATGAAAACTCTTTTTATATTCACTTTTACCTGTAAAGTTGCAGGCAGTCAAACTGAAAAGAGACCTGCAATCGACCGGAAAACTATGGGGAAAAAACGATTTATTGATAAAGGTATTGTATAAGAAAAGTATGATTACAGATATTATAACAAATTGACATAACAAAAAGATATAATATTATATTACATATTATACGAGACGATTCACCGTTGTAACAATAAACATGATAACACGCATTTTATAGAATTTATCTAATGATCGATGTAAAAAAGATAGTCTATGCTCATCTTTGAGTAACATACTTTTATTGCAGAGATTAATTGAAATTTATAAAATTCTAACTGAATATGTCTTACTTAAATAAAAGAATGTACAAAATTTGAATGGGATTCTGCGTTCCTTAATGCAGGTCAAGTTTTGGTAGTCCTATCTGACAATGTATATTTATAGTGTGTCCACTTACAGTTTGTAGGATTTTAGCAAAAATATATATTTTTGTTAAGTTAAAACATGTTTATTTCATACTTACAAAACGGCTATGTAGCAATAATCTATATTTTCAAATAACAAATTTGATTTTATTTTACCTTTGAACAAAAGCTCACAAATTTTGGAGTTTGCACGCAAGAATAGTTCGTTATACCTTAAACGGCTGCGTGAACGTACAGAAAACTGACTTTATGCATGTTTAAAGTCATCATTGCCGTGATTAGTTTAACATATGTAATATAAAATGATATATAAATAAAAACGCATATGCCATAAACACGCAACTTGTAAATCTATAAAATCATAAAAAAATAAACACGAGTTAAACAAGTTTACACTGTGAGCTATATGCTGTGAGAGATATTAAATTTATATATTAATAACCGTGCTTGCTATTGGTGGACATTAAAAGCGTAATACAGATAAGGACATGGTGAAAAAATATACTTTAAATCGTGTCTATGGTTAAAACGATCATTTTTCGATCCGGGAGACAGTGTCATTAAACAAGGGTTTTTATAATACTGCTTTATAAATAAGTCGTAAAGATGTACAACTATTAAGCGATAAGGACTATTTCAAATTTATGATAAAACTTAGATCAAAGAGGAGGTGGTGAAATGTGTTATTTGTTACATCAGTTTAAAATCCTACATAATGACATTTTAACAGACAAGAGAGAGTGAGAAAACAGGTAAAATTATAGTATTTTATTGCTTTTATACAATAATCATTGTATATTGTTTTTGCCTTCGCACTATGTCTGTCCATCTGCATTAAGCTTTCACTGATCAAACTGTTTTGGAACTCTTATCAATATCGATAATAGGTTCCAGGATTATAAAAAGAAGAAAAAATTGTCCTTTTTTCACAGGCAAACTGCCGGTGGGATTCTAATAAAACTTCACAGGAGTGATCAAAACCATACATAGTTGTGTATATCGGAGGCATGATCCACATTTATTTTATGCACAAAAATGGCCGATACAGCTATCAATAGAAAAAGCCTGTCCGGCTTTCACAGGCCACCCCCCTGGGGGATTTCAACCAAACTTCAAAGGATCGACCAGTCCAACCCCTACTTGTGCACAAAATAAAATAGCCACCAGAACTCAATATAGACACATCAGGTCAAACTGCTGATGGAATTTCAATGAAACAAGACAGGAGAGAACAGTACCATTCTAAGTTGTGTATATCGCCTGCACGTTCTGTTTTGCTGCATAAATTGGCCGCTAGAGATGAAAAAAGAAAGATCTTGTCAGGCTTTCACATGTCAAACTAAACAAATTTCAATGGAGTATTTTATAAGTAATCAGTACCCTACATGTTTGGCATATCACGGGCTCGTTCTGCTTCGTTGCACAAAAAGACCTCCAGAGTTATGAGACGAAAATCTTCTCCAGCTTTCATAAGTCGAACCGCTGACGGGATTTCGACATTACTTCACAGAAGTGATTAGTACTCTACGTAGTCGTGCATATCTTAGAAACATTCTACTTCGTTGCACAATATAGCTGCAAGAGCTATAAATGTTTTTAAAAAAAACTTCGTCCAGCTTTTGCAGGTCAAACTCCTCGCAGGATTTCGACGAAACTTCACAGGTGTGATCAATATCATAGTTTGATGTTCATATCAAGTGCACGTTCTGCTTCGCTGCACCAAAATGACCGCCAGAGTTATAAAAAGGAAAATCTTGTCCAGCTTTCCGTGGCCGAGTGGTTAAGGTCGCTGACTTGATATCACAGGTCCTTTACCGCTGTAGGTTTGATCCTCACTCGGGTCGAAATCTTTCATGTGAGGAAGCCATCCAGCTGGCTCAGTGGTTCTACCCAGGTACCCGCTAGTGCTTGACATAATGCCCGGAGGGGCACCTTGGGTCTTCCTCTACAAATAAAAGCTGGAAAAAAATCGACGAAAAAATCTCGGCGGGACGCTTTAAGATGGCCCGACTTGAGTGTATGGTCGCCCATATGGACTTTCTGGTGGCGACCTTAAATAAACGCATTTAAAAAAAAGCTTTCACAGGTCAAAACTTTGGCGGGATTTCGATATTACTTCACAGAAGTTATCAATACCATCCGTAGTTCCTTATCGCCCATACGTTCTGCTTGATTGCAGAGCTAAACAAATCTTGTCCGGCTTTCACAAGCCAGACTGCTGGTTGAATTTCAATGAAATTGTCAGGAGTTATCAATACCATCCCTAGTTGTGCATATGACCAGCACGTTCCTCTCCGCCGCACAAAATGACCACCAGAGCTAAAATAAAGAAACAAATATTGTCCGTCTTTCACAGGTCAAACTGCTGGCGGATTCCAAAGAAACATTCCAGGAGTGATCAGTAACATCCTTAGTTGTGAATATTGCCGACATTTTCCGCTTTGCTACACAAAATGGCAGTCAGAGCTATAAATGAATAAAATAGTGTCCGGCTTTAAAGGTCAAACTGCTTGCGGGATTTTTTCCCAAAATTCACAGGAGTGATCAGTTCCATGCCTTGTTTTTTGAACATATGTTTTTATGTATCTACCCCCTATATTTATTGATTGTTATCCGAAAACTGAATTTTCATTTGAAAACGTTTACAATTTTTATTCATGCACAAATTCTTAATTATCACTGACGCACGATATGTTGTAAAACCGTTCAATATTTTTAATATATTTAACATATAAACAATTAATATATTATAATTATAATAACAAGTACATGTGTATAAGGTCATTATAAATGTGATAAGGAAATATCCAATTTAATCCAGTTGACATATTGAATACATTAAATGAAGTTTCTTATATTTATCACGATCTCTTCTTTGGCATGTAAATTTTATTTCATGTAAATAGACCGTAGTTTATTGAATAAGAGAACACAACAGAACACTTTTTTCACTTGTTTCACCTGTATAACATATACATCGTGAACATAAATAACATATTTACAGCAAACAATTGTAGCCACACACTTTTTATTAAAAAAAACAAATATTATATTCAGCAATGAGTCATTAAGAGAAATATTTTGATTAAATATCTTGACTCATTCATTTCTACGATTTAAAGCTATCTTACTGAATTTACACCACATTTTAACAAGTGTATCTTTTCCTTGCAATTTAACAATTCAATAAGTTAATGTTTGGCTTTATATGATAGTTTCGATCAATATATACCCGTCGGATATCTACGGAGCCCCAAAGATGACATTTTCACATTTTTTTCTCTAAGACTTAATTCGTTTTTACGAAATATTAATTCATTTTTACGAAATAACAATTCGTTATTACGAAATATTAATTCGCTTTAACGAAATATTTTTTAGTAATTACGAAATATAAATTCATAAAAACGAAATATTAGTTCGTAAAAACGAAATATGTTTCGTAATTACGAAATATTAATTCGTAAAAACGAAATATTAATCTGTATTTACGAAATCTTAATTCGTTTTCACGAAATATTATTTCGTAATTACGAAATATTAATTCGTAAAATAGAAATATTTTTATATTATTTCGTAATTACGAAAAAATATTTCGTAAAATCGAATTAATATTTCGTAATAACGAATTAATATTTCGTTTTACGAAATAAATCTTGTGATGAAACGGAATCACAATATGCACAATAGCCTTTATTTTTAGCTCAATAACTTGATACCTAAGACATTTACTATCTTTATTTTTAGAGTTTTTATGATCGCATGGCGCCAATACATCAATTTGAAGGAAATATATTTTAAGTGAAAGTCTGGAAGCCGGCCCCTTTTTGTTTTACTAATATGTTTGATAAAAGAAAGTAATACTATTGTCGTTAGTTTTTTAAAAGAAACATGTCAGAAAAGATTAATTGTCCCGGAAACTAGAACCTGCCAGCTATTGGGAATACGTTTTTGAAAAAGGGGGAAAAGATAATGTTTTTAATTGAAAATGATTTCTCATTTAAAAAACCTGTTCACTCAAATAAAATTACTTGACAGCCATTAAGCATATAATCGTTATATTTGGTAATGTTGATCCAGGCTTGTAAATGACTCCTTTTGATTGTGACGTTTCAAGGTTCTATGTCACGCTCGAAATGACCTTCACTTCAGACACTTTGTCAGGCTTCTTGCTAAAGTATATGATTTTGCTTGCAGTCCTCATTACTGAATGAAGGTATCATGACTGTTCATGGTAACTTGGAAACGAAATATTATTTCGTAAAAACGAATTGTTATTTCGTAATTACGAATTAATATTTCGTAAAAAACGAAATAATATTTCGTAAAAAAAATATCATTTCGTAATTACGAATTCATATTTGAAATTCGTAAAACAAATTAATTATTTTTTAATAACGAATTTATATTTCGTAAAACGAATTTTTATTTCGTAAAAAATAAATTAATATTTCGTAATTACGAATTAATATTTCGTAAACACGAATTAAGTCCTGGGAAAAAATGTAGAAAATGTCACTTTAGGGGTCCGTTTATATCATTAAAAGAAGGACATTTAAATTTAAAGTTAAATTCGTCATCGATGACTCTTGTTTCACAGAAAAGACACACGTTCACATTTCTGGATAATCTATTAATTCAGTACCTGTTTGTTTGTACTCGTAATGAATGAATTAACACTCTTAGGTTACTTAATATGTCCTTTTAAATCAAAATTTAATTGACCAAGATACCTTTCATATTCATTTTTTTCTTTAAATCTAACATTGTGCTACCTGACTTGTTACTATACCAACCTGGCAAGAAACAATCTTATTTTCAAAAATACTTACAAAGGGTTTTTCTTTAACACAGGGTGGATTATTTAAAACGTAACTATTTTCATTTTCAGGCACTATTTTTTTTACCTTTGAGACCCAAATTAAGGATTAAAAATTATGTTATCTGTACTATTAAGTTTGAACCAACATTTATGTATTTTAATATATCTCGAAATATACAAATGATATCGATCCAATTCACCATAAACTGCTACGTTATGAGTAGACATTTAAACTTGAAACATATTCTTACATAATTTAAGGGGAATTCTTTCGATTGCTTTTGTTTTGTAAATCCCAATTTTTCACTTGAATAATTTAGCACAGATCCGAGTTTTCATTTATATTTTTGACATTTAACTTATAAAACATTCGATACTATCAAAATAGTCCCATTATCCTCGAACCTCTCGTTATTTGTAAACGAAATATCATAACTTTGTTATGCGTTTTGTACTCAATAATTTGTAATACTCAGACTAGTCTTAATTTCATTTTGAATCTTCAAAAGAATAACCATATCATCTGCAAATAAAAGTAGTATAAGAATAATATTATCATTATTTACACTTGAACTTATATCTTCTTCCAAAATTAAACAGAATAAATAATCGGATTCAATCAAATAATTATAAACGTTCACTTATCAAGACTGAAAATGTCTTGTGATACCGATGTTTTCATAAAATTACGTTATGACATTTCAAAACTATACTTTAAAATATATGTTTACATTTAGTGAATGGTGCCTTTATTACATTTTAAATTTCAATACAAATCTTAAAACATCTATAAAATAAGGCAAGGTACTTTTCATATTATTTTCTGGTTTTATTAATCGTCAATTGCATACTTTTTACTGTAAATGCAATAGAGGGCGTTATAGCGCAATACGATAAATTGCGGTTTTATAGTTTCAAAATGTCCTACGCGTAACAAGATTATTACGGCGAAGGTCTATGTTCTTGAGTGTTTTTGTTTGTCCCCGCATTTGTATCCCACAAAAGGGGATATAGAAATAGGCTCCGTCCGTCTGTCCGTCCGTCCTTCCGTCCGTCCGTCCTTCACACTTTCGTGTCCAATTAATAACTTTGTCATTTATCAAAGGAATTTGAAATAACTTGGCATACATGTTTGTTATAACAAAACAATGTGTCATGCTCAACAACCAGACCCCTACCTCCAAGATCAAGGTCGCGCTTGCTCATTTACGGTCAACATTGTCTATTTTAGGGTATATGTCGTGTCTGGTCAATAACTTTCTTTGTTTTGAAGGGATTATGTAAATACTTGCCACAATTGTTCACAATAATGAGAGGATGTGTCATGAGCAAAACCGGTGACCTACCTCCAAGGTTAAGGTCACACTTGGAGGTTAAAGATTAACATAGTCTGTTAAAGGGTATATTTTGTGTCCGGACATAACTTTTTCATAGATCAAAGGATTTTGAAAATACTTTGCACAAAATTTATTAGTCACTAAAATAATTCGATGTGTCATGCACAATACCTGCATCCCTACCTTCAAGGTCAAGGTCACACTTAAAGTTAAAATATTAACATAATCTTTGAAAAGGTATAATTTGTGTCTGATCTAGAACTTCTTCATAGTTCAAGGGATTTTGAAATAACTTGGCACAAATAGTCACAATAATAAAGTCAATATGTCAAGTACAACACCTGCACCCTACCTCCAAGGTCAAGGTCACACTCAGAGGTCAAATGTTAACAGAGTCTGTTATATGGTATATGTTGGGTCATATCTGTAACTTCTTCATAGATCAAAGGATTTTAAAAATATTTGGCACAAACATTCACAATAATAAGACGATATGTCAGACGCAAGCCATGGTTTCCTGTCTCCTGGGTCACACTTAAAGTTCAAGGATAAACATAGTCTGTTATAGGGAATATTTTGTGTCCGATCTATATCTTGTTCATAGAGCAAAGGATTTTTAAAATACTTGCACATGTCATGCACAACACCTGTGCCCTGTCTCCAAGGTCAAAGTCACACTTAAAGGTCAAAGCTTAACATGATAGAATTTTAAATTCCGTGTTTCTTTAATGAATTTATTGTTGCATTTGCAGATCTAGCATTGATCATAATTGTGGACTTAAAGTCCTGAGATCCATTCCTCAATCTTTTGAAATAGCAAAATTTATACTTCATATAAAACTTCCCTGAGGCGGGGGGCGTTGGTAACTCTGTTACAAATTCGTGTTTATTTTTTTCTCTCAACATTATTTGAGCTATGAATGTTTTCTGTTGTACGTTTTGTATCGATTTGCAATGAGCTGTCTGGCTGTCTCAAAACAGGCAATTGATCATGAATATTATATTTTCTTTTGCCAAAGTAATAGGTAAGGGCTAGGGTCAACACTTACTATCATAGTTATGTGCATGAAGTGATAATCATGAACGTACAATATCAATAAACATTGAAAGACTGATTTTCGCTTTATTATAAAGCATTTACATTATTTTAAACATATATTTTGCTCGAATTTCATATTCAAACTATTTATAATTGCTGCAAAGTCTCTTTGTCAATATATAGTATATAACTACACAGTATAGGTGGTTTCAAATTAAATATATAGTGTCATATAAACAACTGGCAATTTTTATACAAAAAAGAAAAGACCAATTATACCTGACCTGCAATAGTCAACGCATCCCAAGAACTTATTCATCTCTTTATTCAAATTGGTCATATTCGATAAGATATTCACAGATTTTAATAAATTTCTGAGATAAAGATATTTTACGCAAGTACTTTGTTCGGACTGTACTTTGTTCTTGAATTACACAAAATTTTGCCATTTTCAAAACGATGTTATATATTCATTTTATGGATATATCTGTCTTAAGACATGTATAGATTTTTACATAACACAGTGTGACAATTCTAGCTGTTGTATCATATTTATGATTAGAATATAAGCATTGGACATTGCAGGATGAAAGTAATATCAGGAGCAATTAAAGAAAAAACATCAACCTATAATCTGTAAAATATAAAAAATAGCATTGTCAACAAAACTATAATATATCGTTTAGTTTGTTTATTTCGGCCAAAGACGCAATAAAAATGTGATGGAAAGACTTGTTTCTTCTCGGCTAAAGGAGCCAACAATCGAAGTAAAAACTACTTGCAGCGAAACAAAACTAAACTATGATATCTGTACCGACTCGTGTACTCGTGTTAATTCTATAAATACAATTTGCATATCAAATTAGCTGTCAGCAGATCGACTGCTATATAAACTTAGATTTTTAAAAAACAGAAAACAGATGAAGTAAAAATATTAAACAAAATGATCAAAGAAATCAATTTTGAATTGATCAATGTTGCAAGGTCTAATTCACGCATATTTAATAACCGACTTTAAAATCATTATATTTACAAAGTACTACTTGTAATTAGGCAAAACAGAAATATGATATCTTCATCGATTAACGTGTTGGCTTGTATGTTTTATCTATTAATAGAGAAGAATGGTTGAGTAGCATTGGCGAAAAATATAGAACAATGGCTCAAATGACAGTAAAATTGATACTAAAAGCCAAACATAAAACAGAAGAAGCAATATGATTTAACTATAGGTGTAGAGCGCTTAGCCGGGTATATAAATTGTATCCCCTTCCCAAGACCCCTCTTCAAGCAATTAAAATATAAAGATGAATGAAATTATTCCAAAAATCAAAAGTTAAATAGAAATTTGCAATAGGTTTTATCATGTATGTACATATAGAGTAAGAGATCACTGAAATCTGTAACTTGTTGAAAGTTTATAAACGTCTCATTATTATAGATAAGATTTTTTTCTGCTCATCATGTAAATGATATTGAATGGGGTGTTGTTTTAACAATTTAACATAGGAATCACTGAATTGATAATCAAGACTAATTCTTCTTGCTGTAAATTCAATGCTATTTAAATTACATTAGAAGGCGATTCGCAATATAAAGAAGAACGACTGCACGTGACGGTTGACACTCATTTCTTGCTAGTTACATTTCATACCAATCCAACTTAAACCACAACATACACATAATCAAAGAGCAACATATTTTTGACTTCCATACAAAATAATATACATCTTAACTGTACTTATTGCCAAAAAGAAAAAAAGATATAGATTGTTTAGATCATTCACAAAATGTGTAACTTTTCGGGAACTATAAAAGTACATCATTAAAAGAAAGATACTCGGCCGAACTAAAACAATTTTTGCACCTAAATCGATTTGGTTTTGGGACGAAACGTTCTGTTTGCATTTTAAATAGTGGTTTTGTTAAATCTAACAAAATATATAACTCATTTAAGCAGCGAAAAATAATCCTAAACTATATCAAAGTGCTGTTTGTTTTATGAATCCTTAAACACGAGCAGTAACAGAGTGTTGTTTAATAATGAAACCATGTTTTAATATTGTGTGAGTAAGTAAACTAAATAGAGGATATTGAATGAGTGTAGGTTTAATACTTAATTTATTGAACAAATTGAGTAAAATCATATTGACACAAATGACGTCATGTCAAAGTGTTATTACACTAGTGTAATATCGTTTTCATTAAATGGCTTAATTACACCCATGCGCCGCAGTTTTTGTTATAAGTACAATGTATATATATGCAATATTTAATGACGTTTATTGAAACAGAAAACAGAGCGTCCCTGAACTGGGTGACACAAGTACGTTACAATATACGGACGAATCCTATACGGTTTACAGAATTGAAAAATAAAGGGGATATTTAAGATTTTTTAAAGTATAAATAAAGGATTTATTTCATCGAAAGGTATGAAAATAAATATTTCATGTGTGGCGGTAGCCATTATTAATATATGATATCATATCATAATTGTTCTCTTTATATTTTAACATTAAACTTTGATAGACTTTTCCTTAAATATTGTGTATTTAGCCGAAAGTAGTCCGGTAAAACATCAGTGAAAATATTGAATAAATGTATACGTTCCGATGAAATTAAAAAAACAACAATGTTTTACAATGAAAATACAAAATGTGACAATATGCATTTTCTTTCAACAATATTTCTCCATATTTTATTTATTATGAGTATTTTATATATTTGTATCGCTAAAGAAATCAACTGTAAGGCGATATATCTTTAATACACTAACCATAGTGCCAAGCAAACCAAACTGTACTATATGTAGATTGTTTAATAAGTTAATGATGATTATAATTCTATATTTAAGAAAGCTGGAGATGGCAGAGTCTTGTGAAAATGAGCTTTTCCGTAAAGCCATAATAAGGAATTATGTGGCAGTCAAGAAGTATTTGCATCCTGATCCTATTATTGATTGTGAAACAGACTTTGAATTACTCACCGTTGCAGACAGAAAGAATATCAAGGTACGATATAAAATATTTTAAATACCAGTACAGTTTAGTTTATTTTATTCAATTGTCAGTATTTTATGAATTTGTGACAATGGTGAATTTTTATTTTATATTGTAAATTGTTATATTTGAAGTATAAAAGCTGAGGCATTCGAGGAATAATCTTAGATCATGATTTGAACTTACATTTATGGTATTCTTGATAAAAAAATAATCATTTCCGCATAAGCTATTTCAAAAAAGTGATTTTAAAAAATATCTATTCTTACCATAGAATCACAAATTGAACGCATACCGAACGTATTGGAATTGTTATCAACATTAAATTTATATAAAAATAAAACAATTGTGAATCTTATTGATAAAATACAATGTTACAGGGTAAGGACCCAACTGATAAGAATGAAACGATATTGAAAAACGTAAGATCCAAAGGTGCTAAAGGTTACACAGATTTTAAAGAGCTTCTGAGAAAGACCTGGCAGACTGACTTATTAGAGCTGATTGTTTGTGCAGAGAATGGGCAGGACACAAAAGAGATAGAGAGTCGGCTTGAGAAAACCGCAGTGTTAAGTCCAGAGTATATCAAACACAGAGGTGGTAAGTCAATTGTTTTACGCTCACAGTGTTCAGAGGTGCACTTTTGTGACTGCAAGCCGTCGGTTGTTAGTTGCCTATCATAATATATGTCTTTAAACAACATCTCTACCTAAAATTATCGATAAATAACAACTTTTACAGAAATGATTTAAAGTAGGTTTCACCAATTTTTTGGCTTGTCGATAATTACCTCCTACTTAAACATGTTTTTCTTAGAGAGAAATATACATTACTTAGCTGGAAATGTCGGCCGCTAATGATTTCCTGGTAGTAAAATCAAAGTCATCACTGCCATCATGGCAATTATTATCTGTTTAATATTATTTTACTTCACAAACTACATAGATCTGTACGATTATTCGAATAGCTTGATTTCTGTTAATATAAATCTGGATTATCATAAAAAAAAAACAAAAATGGCAGATTTGAGACTTCAAGCAAGATCAAGTAAATTCGTTGATAGCCTTTCTGACCCATACTCTTAGCCAAAAAGTATTGCAGTAATTTAGTCACGAACATTCTATACCACGGGGTATAAACTGTTTCACGAAGGATGGAGTTATCATTAGAACTCCATCCCTCGTGTAACTGTACCCCCGTAGGGGCCTTCGCGACACATTACTCGTAAGAACGAAACCACGAAAAACAATTGTAAAAAGTTGATATAAGGACACCACGGTGGTAAATGCACGCTATAATTTCGTGTTTTCACCATCGTTCTGTCGACATTTCACCATCGTGGTTTCGTTGTTTCATGTAACCAAACAATTAACATTGAAGCCGGTGGCAAAGTGGGGTTCTGTATTGTTATTAATATGATTTCGTTTACTGTAGGTGCCACCTACGTATATAGAGTTGTTAAAACAGATGACAGCGATATTTTTTGTTGTCGTAAAAGTTTTTTAGTAAAAGAGCATGGGTCTTGTTTTTTGAAGAAAAAATTCGTTGTTTCTAGTCATTTACATGTACTGAATTTCCTGGGACAATCTTAATTTGGTAAATATAGTTGTTTTCTATATTTTGCATTGTTCACTACATGTATTTAGGCTAATTATTGCCTTTGCGGGGATTTCTATTACCCCACCCATTGCGTTTTGCATTACGAAAAATGTTAAGCATCTCAAAAGGTTTGATAGAGTAATTTCTGTTTATTTATCGATATTTCTAGTTGCTAGGCATTCTTTTATGCAGTTTTAAGTAATTTATTTTGGCTAGATACATTATGTAGGTGATTTCCATGTTAAGAGATTATTTCCAAGGGAAGCAAATCTTACAATTTTTGGAATATGCTTAACAGAGTTATCTTTCCTTGACAAATGTACATCACTGTATTTTAATGTGTTGGTTTATGACATGGAAATTTAGTGTATTTCTTTGTTTATTTTCAGTATATCGTTTCCTGTTGTTTCAAGTCATTTTCAAGAGATTGTTTCAAGATGTAATTGTTAGGGGAAACGCATTGACAAATTTGATTAAATATTATATAAACAGTTTAAGCGTATTCTAGTCAGTACATCAATATACAAATTAAGAGCAGAATGTTATCCGGAGAGGAAGATCCAGTTGAAGAAGAGGCTAATAGAGGACATTTGTCGTTACCCTCTATGTATCATGAACTATCAAACCGCCGAAAAGACATTCTGTTGGAATTACTAGCAGAAAGTGAAACATTACAGAAAGTTTTAGAAACCGCGAAATCGGCAGATGTAAATTTTGTGAAAGACAAACATTCCAAGTGGCTGAACTTGTACGAAAAGTTCCTAGAAATTAACACTAGTTACCAGGCATTATTGTCACCTGATGCAATTAAAATAGATCAGAGTCAACTGAAGCACGAAAGGGACAGATTTGAAAATATTAAACTGTCTATATGTTCTTGGTTCTCAAATAATAAACCAGATGACACGAGATCCCGAATTTCGCATTTTTCTGGAAGGAGCGGCAGAAGCAATATGTCGGCATTATCCTCTTCAAAATTGCGCGAATCGACAAGAAAGGCTGAAATATTAGAGCGTCAAGCTGCCTTAGAAGAAGAGGAAAAGTTAGAAGAAGAAAAACTTAAGTTAAAGTTCAAGGAAGAACGGTTGAAATTAAAAACTGAAATACGCGTTAGTGACGCAAAATCAAAGGTTATCGAAGATCTTGAAAAGAATATGCTTTATGACGATGAAGTTGAGCATGACATTAAAGTTACAAGGCAAAAGGAAAAATATGTACTTCCTGAAAGTCCAATCAAAATCGTGCATGAATCTGAAAATGGGCTTCTTAAAATGACGCAGGAACTGAACAAGCCTAAAGTAGAAATTATAAAGTTCACGGGAAATCCAATGGAGTATAAACGATTCGTCAGACAATTTGATGCGAAAGTGAATAAAAACACTGACTCGTATGATGAAAAAATAAACTACTTACTCCAGTTTACTACAGGTGAAGCCTATAAGATAGCCTTGGGATACTCACATCTAAACGCGAGAGTGGGATATAATGCTACCATGAAAGAATTTGAGGATCGCTATGGAGACCCTGACATTGTTGCCAATAGTTACGTTAAAAAGGCTTTAGAATGGCCTATTGTAAAGGACGATCCGAAGGCACTGGACTCGTACAGCATATTTTTAATGGAGTGTCAGTATGCAATTGAAAACGTGTAGATGCTGCACGTGTACTTTGAATATCCAGAAAACATTAAGTCAATTGTGAAAAAAATTACCGTATTCATTACAAGAGAGGTGGAGAAATACAGTTTACAACTTAAAAGAAAATAGTAAAGCAGTCAAAGTTTGAAAACTTAGTAAACTTTGTTCGCAGAGAGGCCAAAAAAGGCAAATGACCCTCTATACGGGAAGTCTGTAATGTCTCAACAAGGTACCGGTGGTGCTGCAGTTAACAAACATCGTCCGCTTCAGCGAAAGGCATTAGGAACAAAAACGCAAATAAATTCTAGTCCGACACCAAAGGGATCACTGGACAAGTTCGTGTACGGGAATGAATGATAAACCACTTAAGGAAAGATATGACTTTCCGAAGTCAAAGGGTTTGTAAAAAGTCTCCCCGTACATTTTATCAATGATGTTATATTTTCGATCCTTGAAGATCGTTCAGCACGACATTGTTGTTGTGCTTGTGGTATTTTTAGTTTCAACTTTTCGGCATTTTCTAGTTGGGTGGTTCCAATATTCCTACTTGAATAATGTTGAATCATCCTTAGGATATGTTGCCTGCTTTTTAAATTTGCCTTTTGACGTCTTATCTGTGATACGCAGACTTAATGACCTCTGATCCCCTTTCAAAATTCCATTTTATTTTGTTCCGCTCATTGTTCTCGTTTAGGGCACACGCATTTTTTTACTTGGGGACCATATGCTGCTTTTCATGGAATGGCACTAACGTGTCACATTGAAGGTTCCATGATAACCGCCATATGAACACATCTGCGGATGTTTCAAAATTCTAAATTTTACCAGTTCATTCTGCTAAAGCCGTTGCTAGGGGGCGTGGACGGTAACTTGCCTTTCCCAGTACCGTCCGACCACGGTAATTGAACAGGTCAATAAAACCGAGCCTGCAACATTTTAAATTTTTGCCTGTTGGGCTTTTCTTTTTAGGGATTCTGTATTTATCTATTTCATACACATCCGTTTATTGTACCGTGTGGCGGCTGTAAAAAGTCCCCCGTACATTTAATCAGATTGATTATATTTCGATCCATGAAATCGTTCAGACGAATATTGTTGTGCTTGTGGTATTTTTTAGTTTCAACTTTTCGGCCCATTTTTAGTTGGGTGGTTCCAAATATTTCCTACTTGAATAATGTTGAATACCCTTAAGATATTTGCTTGCTTTTTAAATTTGTCTTTTGACGTTTATGCTGGATACGCAGCGTTATGACCCTCTGATCCTTTCAAAATTCCATTTTATTTTGTCCGACCATTGTTTCTCGTTTAGGGCAAACTCATTTTTTTAACCTTGGGGACCATATGCCGCTTTTCATGAAATGGCACTAATGTGTCCCACATCTGAAGGTTCCATGATAACGGCCATATGAACACATCTGCAATGTTCAAAATTCTAAATTTTACCAGTTTATGTTAAATGTTGAATTTTTGCTCTTAAGCCGGTGCTAGGGGGCGTGACGGTAACTTGCACTTTCCAGTAACCGTCATGAACAGCTCATCAAACCGAGCTGCAACATTTTCAATTTGCCGTGTTGGGCTTTCCTTAGGGATTCATGTATTTATCTTAATTTGAGCTATGGTTTGATTACGAGAGGGACATCAAAAAATCGGTATGTCGGAAAAAAACTAAATATGCAGTCGTTGCAGTGGGACCCACCCATCTGAGTAACAACACGTTTTGATGCCCACGCTTAGTATCAAATGCCCAAGAACCAACAAGTCACAACAACAACCTCAGGGGCTACGGCTATGGGGGCTGGATATCAACAAGTGTTTGCCATTGGTGCCTGTCAAATCTAAAAACAGCATCATTGTTTGTAGAATCATATGCGTTTCTTGACACGGGTAGCAACTTCTACATTTTTGTGCAGAAAATTTGCTTGATAAATTAGATGTCACTGGCAAAAGGCTGAAAGTAACAATTCAAAACAATCACTGAAAAACAAACTCATAACTGTCTCGCTGTTACAGGTTAGAAACATTGTTCCTTAGACCGGTCGACGGTCATTGATTTACCGAAAGTGTAATTCACAAGCCAAGTGGTTACTTGTATCGTCCAAGAGATAGGATAACAAACAGCAGAACTCGAACATGGACTCATTTGAAGATATTAAGTTAGACCAGATCGATCCGAAGTTTTGAAAATCCTGATCGGTGTTGACGTACGCGAAGAGCGCTAGAACATGGGATGTCGTTCTTAGTGTTGACAATAGCCGTTTGCGATGTAAAACAATATTTGGCTGGGCATTTTATGGTCCTATAAATTTGCGGTGAAAACGATCAATGCAAGTTCAAATGATTCTCAGTGTCCCTGTTAACTTTGTTCAGACAAGTCTAGACCCAGCAACCTGACGAGATAACTTTAACTATAGATTTTAGTGAACGAATTCAATAGACGATGTCCAGGAGCAATTCGCAAAGAAGATAAACAGTCTTCTTGATATGTGGAGGGATTGCCAGTTAGAAAATGGACACTATGTTTAATAACTTGCCCGTTTCAAGTCTTAGAGACATACAAATTCCAAATAACATGGAAAGTTGCCATATCCTCGTCCTGCACTTTTGGAAACATCGGCTTTGAAAAGGGGGGAACAGGTAAACTTTTCGGTGGAATATCGTGAATTTGGACAAAGGTTCATTGAAAAGGGTTATGCTCAGCCAGTCCCTGAAAATGACTAGATCAAGCCAGGCCGGGAGTGGTATTTGCCACACACACCCGGTCCGTCATCCCAAAGAAAGATAACGTTAAGGGTTGTTTCGCGATTGTTCGGCGCGCTATCAAGGAACATCTCTAAATGACCGAGCTAGTGCAGGGTCCCAATTTGACTAATACACTCGTGGGTACTTTACTACGATTTCGTCAGGAAGAAGTTGCTATTATGGGTGACATTGAAAGCATGTTTTACCAGGTTCGCGTTAATCAGAGTGATGCAAGTTTCTTGAAATTTCTATGGTTCAAAGATGGGGACGTAAACAAGAAAGTTGTTGAGTACCAGATGGTTGTTCATTTATTTTGCGCTAAATCTTCCCCGAGTTGTGCCAATTATGCTTTGAGGGAAACTGCGGTCAATCACGGTAGTAACCATGACAATGAAGTGATTAAAACAATACTAAAAAATTTCTATGTTGACGATTGCCTCAAGTCAGTGCCAAATGTTGGAAGTTGCTAAATCTTTGGTAGATGATCTTCAACGTTTTACTACAGGGCGGCTTTCATAAATGACGTGATGTCAACCATTCCATGTAGCGATGTAGCTGTTTATCTGGATCTGAACTATGACACTTTGCCAATTGATCGTGCATTAGGTATTCAGTGGTGTGTAGAATCTGACAAGTTCTGTTTCAAAATTGACATTAAGAACAAACCATTAACGCGACGCGGCATGCTCTTGATGCTAAATTCCGTATATGATCCGCTTTGCTGTCTGGCTCCGTTAATGTTACATGCCAAAAACATACTCAAGATTCTCTAGGCGTCGAATCTAGGCTGGGGCAACCCAGTTCCTGATGAACTAGCTCTCTGGATTAATGACATGTACAAATTGTCCGAATTGTCCGTGACTAGATGCCTGAACCAGCAGGTTTTGATGAGGTAAAGTCGGCTACTTTGCAACACTTCCCGGCTAGTGAGATTGTCTACGGTATCGTCAGTTACATAAGATTACTCAATAAAGATAATCGTGTTCACCGTGCCTTTGTGATTGGAATGAAGCAAATAACAGTACCTAGATTGGAGCTTACGGCAGCAACAGTTGCGGTGCGAACTGAAAAGAGGTTAAAGTCAGAAATTGACATTTAATTAGACGAATCTGTGTTTTGCACAGATAGTATGACTTTACTACGGTATATTGAAAACAATTCTGCAAGGTTCCAGACCTTTATGGCTAACAGATTTTCAGTGATTCATGATGGTTCAAATCCTGAGCAATGGCGCTATATTCCAACCACGCATAATCCTTGCGAATATCGCAGTCCAGGGGCGTAAATGGTAGACGAGTTAACAAGAGCTGGATCGTAGCACCGGACTTCCTATGGAAATATGAAAGTGAATGGCCCGCAGATCGTGTGAACCAAACGATATCAAATGACGATGTAGAAGTAAAAAAGGTTAATTTTGTGAAATCTCGCGCTGACAACGTACTGTCATCAGCTGCACGTGAAGTGCTCGATAAATTGATGTCATATTTCTCGTCGTGGTATAAACTGAAAAGGGCTGTAGCATGGATCTTAATGATTCGCGAAAAACTTCTTCACAGAGCTAAGGCAAAAGGGGTTACTGTTACAGTTCCTACCATTAGTGAAAAGAAACCATATGTCACGGTTGACGATTTGAAGTACGCGGAAACGAGTATTTTACGTTACACCCAGAAATTTGCCTTTCCGGAAGAAATTGAAACACTGACAAACAATGAATCTACTTGTAGATTAAAACGAAATTTAGACATTGTTATTGAAGATGGGCTTTTACGCGTTGGAGGCCGTTTACAAGACTCCGGATGCCTGAAGAACGTAAACATCCAGTCATTGTACCTAGAAATTATGAGTTGTCTTAACTTATTATAAGAGAAATTCATGAACATTTGAATCATGTTGGCCGGAATCATACATTATCAGTCCTTCGTGAAAAGTAGAGGCTTATAAATTGGCCATCCGCGGTAAGGAAGGTGATTTCAAAATGTGTAGTTTGTCGGCGTCAAAATGAAAGTGTTGGAGAACGAAAGATGTCAAATTTGCCTAGAGACAGGGTTACTCCTGATGAATTACAATTTACTTGGGTTGGTGTTGACTATTTTGGACCATTCGAAGTCAAACAAGGCCGAAGTTTAGTGAAAAGGTACGGCGTATTATTTACATGTTTGACCAGTCGAGCTATTCATCTTCAAGTTGCTGCTTTACTCGATACTGACTCCTATATAAATGCATTAATACGTTTTATCGCGCGTCATGGTCAATTTACTACTATCAGGTCTGACGATGGTAGTCATTTCGTTGGTGCGGAAATGGAGCTTAAGGCTTTAATTCAAGAATGGAACATAAATCGTATTCAGGATACGTTACAGCAAAAGGACGTTGACTGGAAGTTAAATCCGCCTGCAGGATCTCATCATGGAGGAGTATGGGAAAGAATGATAAAATCGGTACGACAAATTTTGAAAAGTATTCTTAAACAGCAGACCTTATCTGACGAAGGTTTGCATACATAAATGTGTGAAATTGAATCAATCATTAACAGTAGACCAATAAGTAGAAATTCTGATCATCATAATGATCTTGAAGCTTTGACACAAAATCGTCTCTTGTTGTTGAAGCGAAATCCAAACTTACCACCCGGTGTATTTGTGAAAACTGATAATTACTGTCGGCGTCGTTGGCGTCAAGTGCAATACATGGCTAACCTGGTCTGGACCAACGAATACTTATCACTCCTTCAAGAGAGAGCAAAATGGCATAATAGAAAATGAAACTTTAAAGAGGGGGATATCGTGCTAATTGTGGATTCGAACGCTCCGAGAGGCTCATGGCTTTTGGGCAGGGTTGTGGCAGCTATGCCTGACAGACTAGGGTTCGTTAGACGAGTAAGGGTTTAAACTGCCCATGGCACATATTTGGACCGTCCTATTGGCAAGTTGTGTTTGCTCCTTGAAATGGATGAGTGACAGTTCTTAACTATGCATGGCTAAAGCTTAAGCCATAACTGTGTACATTTATATGGACTTGTGCTATCTGTTGAATATTCAGTATTTTGCTTTAAAGACTCATGTCGTAAATATTACTTCATATTATGATACTGGTTAATAATTCTTGATCATACATACTTCATACATTGTCTTGAATTTTATGTATGTTATTTCATTCTAAGATGCCATATTCTAACATGTACATATGCTTAAAATGCTGTAAAGAGAGGCTCAAGGACCGTGAAAAATGTTAAGCATCTCGAAAGGTTTGATAGAGTAATTTCTGTTTATTTATCGATATTTCTAGTTGCTATGCATTCTTTTATGCAGTTTTAAGTAATTTATTTTGGTCAAGATACATCATGTAAGTAATTTCCATGTTTAGAGATTTTTTTCCAAGGGAAGCAAATCTTACAATTTTTTGGAATATGCTTAACAGAGTTATCTTTCTTTGACAAATGTACATCACTGTATTAATGTGTTGGTTTTTATGACATGGAAATTTAGTGTATTTCTTTGTTTATTTTCAGTCTATCGTTTCATGTCGTTTCAAGTCGTTTCAAGATATTGTTTCAAGATGTTATTTCAAGAGATTGTTAGGGGAAACGCATTGACAAATTCCAATAAACTTTAAAACTGTTTAAACGTATTCTAATCAGTATAACGTCTTAATGTTATAATTTCATTTTTTTGCTACGATTTTTGTTTGTTAATTCCATATCAAGAGCAGACACAATCAAAGAATCTATTTTGAAGTGTATAATGCTATACTGTACTGTATGCTGTACATCTGATGCCTTAATTTATAACTATTATAGTAATGTTTGAATTTAAACAAGTAAAATAATCAAGAAATAAACTGCATTTGTGAAAAGAATACTATGCCATAACATGTATATAACACCAAATAGTAGGAAAAGAAAAATATTTTTTCTGTTTCTCTATAATTCGAACTTTACAATAATGAAGAAGATTTGAGTACATTTTTTAGGCAAAGGTCATCTTTCAGTATGCCAAATAAAAGACAATGTTCAGATGTGTAAAATACTTACTATTTATCTAACAGTTTCTTTTAGGTAAGACTTGTTTATTATGGCAAAAATATTATAATAATAGAAATGTTTAGGATACATGTATAATCTATGTCTTTTGCCTCAATAGTGAGGTACTATATGTAGATAAACTGATATAGTACAATGATATATGAAATGGGCAAAAATGATTTATGTTGTGACACTACTTTATATTTTTATATTGTTATAATTTATAATGTTCATTCTGTGTAGCTAAACATTACTAAAACAGAGCAGGAAAATCATACAATCATTTTAACAGTTATGTAGTACGTGAGTGAAAGACAAACACATCTTAATATTTTTCATAATTTTACGGTCGTACGAATAAGTTATTATTATGATCTTCTCTTGCAAGGTCATATTGATATGGTGATGATGTGTTGTACATAAACATATGCACTGTTTCGTTATCTTCTGAATAAGATGCTTTTATGTAATCACAAGCTTATAAGACTTATTTGACTGAAATAAATTGAATGTTTGCCTGACTGTCTGTCTGTCTAATGTTCAGACACAAAAGCCAAAGTTGAAATAAAGCTGCATATACTTTTTCTTAAATAATTTCTTTAAGCGTTACCTATTTCTGAAAACTTAAAAAACCTTAAAAATCAACGATATATAACCATGATTACATTATATATGCTATTGAAAGTAATTTATACTACCTTTCTTTACAAGCGAAAAATTTAAACATTGTATAAACCATAATGTCCTCTAGTGTGCTCAAATCATTTCATAAGTATCCTTGAAAACAATTATATTTCATTCTAGAGGTCATGATCTTTAAACTACCTCTTCGGTCCTATTTAGAACAAAAGGGCCAAGATGGCACTTGATAGCTCATCTGAGACATCAAACTCAATCCGAGCAATTACCTAGACAAGCATCCCGACGGTTGAGTCAAAAATGTGACCACTAAAGTGAGAAGTATGACCTTTTAATTGACCAAAGGTGATTCATATTCAAAGATGACCTTGCAATCATCGAAAAAAAAATTCCATTCACAGGTCGAAGTTATTTGAATAAAAACAGTAGCCACTAGAGTGTGAACAAGTTGTTTTATTTTTAGCTCCTGTGACCTAGTTTTTCATCCGAGATGACCCATGTTCAAACCCCAAGCAATTACCTATAAAAGCATCCTGACCAAGTCTAATGACAATTGGGTCAAAAATGTGACCACTAGAGTGTTAACAAGGTTTTTCCATATTTTGGCGGTGTGACTTAGGTTTTGACCCCAGATAACCCATATTCGAACTTGACCTAAAAATCATCAAAACAAACTTTCAGTCCAATTTCAAGGATATTTAAATCAAAACAGTAGCCGCTAGAATGTTAACATATTTTTAGCTACCGTGCCCTAGTTTTTCGTACGAGATGACCAATGTTCGAAATAATTTGAGCAATTACATAGGCAAGCCTCCTGAGGCGAAAATGTGACTGCTAGATTGTTAACGAACATATGACGGACGACGGACATTCAACGCTCCTAAAAGCTGACCTTGAGCAAGCTCAGGTGAACTGAAAATGCATATCATGTTCATATGTATAATAGAAACTCCAACTAAAGTTGTTTCCTTGTCATTATTAACTTATTACGTGTGCTGTTTCAAAGCAAGGGGATTGATTTGATTAAAATTAATGACCTCCTGGGGCGGGGCTAATCTGTACATCAAAGTTATAATTAAAAACATAATCATTGTTAAATGCTAAATATCTAAGCTCTAGCCCTTTTAGTTTTGAAGAAAAAGGTTTATAAAATGTTCACTACAATAGAAACAAGAGCACCGCTAGGCGAAAGTATTACCTCTTTCAAATAGCAATCCACCTATGCAGTTTGAATATTGTGGGCTAGATGGAACTTAAGTTATGCTCCAGAAACTGTTTTCAGTTTTAAGGAAATGGTAACCTTGACCTTTGACCGTGTGACCCTAAAATTGAAAGGGGCATTCTACCTAATTTGGACAATAATCCTATGAAGTTTGAGAACTGGGGTCAAATAGAACTTAAGTTATGTTCCGGAAACCGTTTTCAGTTTGAAAGCTATTGTGACCTTGACCTTCGACCTTGTGACACCAAAATCAATAGGGGTCTTCTACCAAAATGGACAATCATCCTAATAAGTTTGAACACTGCGGGCTTAATGGATATTAAATTATGCTCCAAATGGAACTAAGGCAATGTTCCGGAAACTGTTTTCAGTTTTAAAGTAAAAGTGACCTTAACCTTTGACCTTGTGACCCCAAAGACAATAGGAATATACCCCAAAATGGACAATCATCCTAAGAAGTTTGAACACTGCGGGCTTAATGGAACTTAAATTATGCTCCGAAAACTGTTTTCAGTTTTAAGGTACTAGTGACCTTGACCATTGACCTTGTGACCCAAAAATCAATAAGGGTCTTCTACGTAATATGCACAATCATATTATGAAGTTTGAATATTGTTGGCCGAATGGAACTTAAGTTATGCTCCGGAAACCAAATTGCTATGAAGTTTGAACACTGTGGGCTAAATGGAACTTAAGTTATGCCCCGGAAACTGTTTTTTTAATTTGAAAGTACAAGAAACATTGACCTTTGACCTTGTGACCCCAAAATAAATTAGAGTCTTCTACCCACAATGGAATTCATCCTTTGAAGTTTGAATATTGTTGGCCAAATGGAACTTAAGTTATGCTCCGGAAACCAAATTGCTAACGGACGGACAGACGGACGGACAGACAGACAGGTGTACGGACGCCAGGGGGTAAAACATAATATGCCCGAAATTCTTATGGGCATATAAAAAGGAAAACAATACTCTCCTCGGACTAGTTCTATTTTGATTATAGGGCTATTATTTGAACAATCTTGGTTGAGGTCCACAAGACAATGCTTTATGTTGGTATGTTATAAGTCTTTTGGGTCTAGAAAAAACGTCTTTACTTTTACTTCCAATATTTGTTTCGGTTGCCATGCCAAGCAGATTTCTACATTGAATCAAGTTATTTGAACAATTTTAGAAGCCATTTTCCTTACGAAACAATCATAATAAGTTTAGTTGAAGTCGGACCGGTGCTGTTCAAGAAAATAATATTGCTAAATAATAAAAATAAAGTTCGCGATATAATCAATCACTGACACACACACACACACACGCGCGCACGCACGCACGCATGCACACACACACACGCACGCAAGCACACACGAACAGGCACAGACGCATACACAATAACAGGTGAACCGCTTTATGCCACTAGCCTTATATATGAAAGAGATGTTTTTATATTTGCCTTGGAGCAAAAGATGCTCGCAATAAAACGGTTTGAATGAACATAGCAGAATGATAATTTACTCCGGAAAATTTAATAACAAAACAAAATTCTCTTTGTTACAACACTTTCATAGAATTATGGAAACAACATTTTGTTAGCAGTTATAAATATTATGAAATATTTTATAAGATATAGTTTATTACCATTTTACATTCAATGCCAGGACTAAAACACAATTTACATTAAGAATTTAGTTTAAAAATCTAAATGACTTATCAAAGGTCCCATTTCTGTTTAAAAGATAAACTATTCAAGGCATTACTTAAATGCTGAGGAAGAAAATTCCATAATGTACAGCCATTGAAATGTAATTCTGAATCTAGTACTTTTACAATAAAAATTATATAACTAAATGGAGTAAAATTGTCTGCCATATATGACAGAGCTAATTTGAATTTTAATTCAATAAGACCTGTCCACGGACACCTACCGTTGTAATAGATAATTTCAAGAGCATAATGCTTTTTAAATGACGTCCTTGTATGACCATGAATATAAATGAGTTCATTTTGGGTTACCTGTAACTAAATATTTCTTTTATATCTGCGCAACCCGATTCCACCAAACAGAACGAGCCTTTTGTCATAGCAATTTTAAACTTGAGCTGGCTTGACATATAATTTAGATAAAATGGATTAGAAGATATTTCAACTGAATCGTGACCTAACATTTTTTTCGACTCAAGCAGAATAGACACAAGTGCAATGTCAATTAGAAGTTTTAACTTAGTAATTCAAGCTCATCCCTAAAGATCAAATTTTTTTACTTTTAAGACATGTTTCAACTTGACAATAGACAACGCGTTTAAATATCCCTAAGTTAATATTCAAAACAATGACAGATCTAACATCTTCTACATAACGCTTGAAACATGTCATGAAAAATATATATAAGAAAACGCTTTAGGTATCATAATTAAGTCATATTTGTATTTTCAACAAAATTAAGCTGAGTAAGCCGTTCTTATAGCAACATATTTTATCAAAAACATATGTTTAAAATGACCAATTAAGGCGAGCAACACTCACAAGACGCTACTCTGAATACATATCAGAAATCATTTATAGCTAAGCAGGAAGCATGTGATTTAATGAAATATTTTAATACTTTTAAAAAATCTAGTTTTGCAGCAATATATTAAATTAAATGTAAAATGCTTTTAAATCTTAAGTCTTAAGACATTTCAGAGCATACATATTTGAAATCAGTTCTGAAGTTAAATATACGTAGAAATGTTAAATGGTTTGTTTCAATTGTAATATGTCACTTTTAACAATATATATTCGGCAATTTTTTTCAAGTAATAATAGATATTGTGACAATGCATAATTTTCTTTTATTTCCCATAATAATATTACTCTTGGTATATCGATCACTCTAGCCCGCCGCTCTAAACTCTTAATTTCCATCAGTATAAGTCTCAATGTTGGTATAGATAATTTTGACTCAACATATGATGATGGGAATAACCCCACTTCGACAAATCCTATTCTATTCAATAATGCTTTAACTTTGAACAGTCAATTATTTTTCTTTTTCACACCACAAGAGCATATTGATTTAGACATTTTGTAATATTCAATTTATGTTATTATTGTTAACAAGTTTAAACAAATATTAAATAATTCTTATACTCCAATTTATAATAATATGCGTTCTTCCTGTTTCGCTTTATACCGCTTGGTTTCTAGTGACATTTTAACATTTAGCACACTTTTAATAAATTTCCTATGAACTCTTTCTATATGAACTATTTCTATTGTATCCGCCATTGAAAATCCTCATGTTAAGGAAGAGGTAACATAAACAAGGGGACAAGTTTGACTCGGATAAAACGAATTCGGTGTTAATTGGTATATCCATGCGTCTAGTTAATGTTTATAGTAAATGCACGGCTTTGAAGGCTTTACCAGAGAGAGCGTCTATGCCACGCTTGAATGAACCACCAGTACTGCCAACAAATCTCAAGTAAGTAAACGATTCTACCACATATATTTTATTAATCCCTTTATATGTCCATCGTTCGACCACCTTTTCGAAACACCATTTTTTTCGTCTTATCTATGTTAACAGTTTTTATTTCCATTTTTCACAGTCTGACGATAAACTTAAACGAATACAATCGTATGGGAAAAGAATAAGATAAATGGAATGATCTAGATCTATTCCAGAAAATATGATTTCTTGCACAGACAATCCTAGGACATTATTAAACAGGGAAATAGTATTGGTGAAGTTATCTCCCCTTGAAATAGTCCCATATCGCAATTAAAAGAGTTACAACTCATTTAAATATTTTATACATGATTTTACCTTACTGGACATATATCCCATTATATTAATCACTTCCATTGTTGCCATCTTTGAACAACGTATACCATAAACCATATCGGTATATTTTATCGTAAGCATTTTGATAGTCTATAAAGGCTGCGTACAGTTTTTACTGTTTTATAATTTGATTTATCGGTGACTGTAGGACAAAAATAGCATGTGTGGTACCGAGGTCTGCTTTAAATCCGAATTGTGCGTCCGTTAATCTATCATTTTCTTTGCACCATTGTTGAATTCTTTCATTAAGAATTGACGTGAATATTTTACCAAACAACTTGTAAGCGTAAAACCACGGTGGTAATTTGTATTGTCACATGGTGGTTTCTTTAAAATATGCACTATGACCCCTTATGTCCATTGTTTTGGGAATTCACCTGAATAAAATAGGGTGTCAGCTGTTTCTCAAACATGTCGACTAGTATGTCTGCTGTTTCAAGGAAATATTCATTTAAACATGTATCTTTGCATGCACTTATACAGTAAACTCCGCTTATAACGAACTCATTGGAACATTGAAAATCTGTTCCTTATATCCGGAGTTTCTTGTAAGCATATAGCGAATTAGTTCCTTGTATCAGAAGTTTTTTATAGCGAACAGTTTTACATATAACGAACTAATTGTTTACCATCGTCCTCCATTTAGAAGAGCATTTGATTAAGAGAAATAACTCTTTGGTTCGTCATTGTTGTCTCCCTTATATTGATTCAGTAAAGAAAAAAAAAGGAATAATTGCAATGTTGTTTCTTTATAATATAATTTTTATGTATAAATATATCTATAAGATATTATATGATATGTACCATATATGCAATATTGTTATTTATTAACGATACAGTATCATGCGCAAAAATAATCACTTTGCTTTGAAGAAGTTGCTAATTTTAGTTTGGGAATGTTTACAACTCTTCATGTTAATTTCAATATCCAATAAATTTTTAAAAACTGTTTCTTCGGCATGTGCATTAGACTCGAAGTATGACCTAATATTGTGCAAACAATCAATAGCTTCATTTTTTGACACAACCGGCAGATCTTCTAAATAGAACCCGTCTTCGGAAGATTGACTGTCATAGTCATTATTTGTTCCTAATATATACGCTACATTCGGCCAAGTTTTAATATGTGCCGATGAAAACGAAAGTAGAAATTGCGTGATCTGTTTACGGATAGCGGATATTTTGGAGTTCGTTATAAAAGTGTAATTTTCTGTACTTTTTATGGCATTGGGACTTAAAAATGAGTAATAAGCGATAATTCCTTATAACCGTGTCCGCTGTAACCGTAATTTTTTACATTAAATAATGAAGGGCAAAATTCGGGCCAAAAAATGTTGTTCCTTATAACCGGACGTTCGCTATAACCGTGTTCGCTATATGTGAAGTTTACTGCTTAACACATTTCTCCTCTTGTAATTGATCTGTCAGTATCACATAAAAAATGCCGAATCATCAATATGATTTTCGTCATATAGTACTCATAGAAAACTTCTGCAGCTGGCTCTGGTTTTTTTATTTAAAATTCGTTCGGTGTTTTCCTGCGCATTTCATTCATTTCTCTACCTCGATTTACATTATATTCTTTCTTTGTTTTCCTGACGCAGTATTTATAGTCTCTTTAAACTCTTACATTCTAGTAGAATTGTCCCAATTTCTTTCACATGTATACGTTAAAGCTTCTTAATAGATTCTCCTTTTCTCCTTACCATTTGTTTCATTCCGTGCATTGATTGTCAATAAAAGTATAGTTGCGGCAAATGATTTTCTTTTCAAAATTTTTATTTTCTATTCTTGTTATATAATTTGTATAATGTTTTACTTTATCTGAAATAGAATACTGTGTACTGTTCACAATATGTTACCCCACTCATTATAGTCATCCATTGAATCAAGCTCTATATTCAGCATTCCATTTATAAATTGTTTTTGTATAACTTTCGTTAATTTGTCTTTATTAGTCGATCGATATTCCGAACGATATTGATGTGTGATTAGATTATTCTTTATAACTATGAACTTTAAAATCCTTTAAAGAGGTGAATAACGAATACCTCGTTAACAATAGGGCAACCAGGCTTTCGCCATTATGGGTTATGCATGTGATTACCGTTAGTTGTTCTTGATAAACAATAATTAATTTGTCCATTTTTAGAAACGCTCTTTTTCCTCCACTTCTTGCCTTTTCAATTCGGAAAATAGAAGTTGTGTTTTCTCCTGTATTTCTTCGTGTAACATTTTGACTTTTTTATCTTTCCTAGGTTTGTCTGTTTCTGAGCTTTTCAACAACTTTGAAAAACAGTAAGTTGGTTCTAAATTCATTGGATTTCAATTCATTTAGATATTTATTAAATTTTGCCTTTCCATTGTCAGTCTTGCCATTTTTTTAAGTAACGCATCAAGTTCATTTTGTCTTATTTTATCTGTTCTATGCTATTGTTTTTGAGTCATATTCTTCTCGGCTTTGTTCAATTTCACATACTTTAGATCAAGGTAACACATCTTTGCCGTTAATACATTGACAGGAGACTGTATTGTACCGAGTTGACCCATTTGTTTGTTTTGTCCATGTTGTCTAATCGGTTAAGGATTAGATTAATGTGATTGGAGCAATACCTCCTGGCAATTGTGAAATATGTGTGCTGGTCAAACACTGATATGCACTCACATTTTGTCCCATGAGGGTCAAAGGAGGTAAAAGTGTTAGTTGATTAGCACTGTTTTGTGCTATATATGTCTGTGTATTCGAATAACAGTTCATTGTCGAAAGTTGATGAAAATTCTAAAATAACTTGCCTAGTTATTGTTTATCCCATTGTTATTAATTCCAGTATTCATCAAGTAGTGGTCACTTGTACAATTCGGTAATGTAAACCTTAGTTCCATTGCTATACTTTTTGTCTGTTCCTTTGTCCTTGGAAGGTGTTGATTTTGACTGTTTGCATTTTCTACCCAATTATAATTCAAATGATCTTTAAACATCCATTGTTTCAAAAAGGCATTGCATATCACTCGTTAAGTAATTCCACAACAAATATATTCTTTTTAAATAAGAAAATCAAGATCTTTAACAAACTCAACTGGGATTTTCAAATTCATGCCACCATTGTAACGATATCAGATATTAGTTTAACCTGCATGATTATTTTACCTTGACCTTTATATTATCAGTACTATTCCATTAATGCTTGAATGGGCAGTTCTTATTTATAGACAGGCGATTCCCGCCACTAGCCGGTTCTGAGATTAAACTTGAAAAGCTCACATCTGTGTTCTTTCTTAAATCTATTCACATTTGTGAATTACTGAACTCCGTATCCATAATAAACATACGTACATAACAAATCAAGAAACATTACAACCATTGTCACGCATAATGCATATAAGGGCTAATGCACACAACATATTTATTGTCCATACATTTTCGGTAACTTTCTTGAGATGTATGCAGTAATATGGAATTAAATTTCATTTGTTTCATACTGATCGTTATAGCGCAGTAGTGTCTTACGTTTTGTAAGATCGGGACCGCATATGTCCATGTCCTTTTTCTTATTTATTTATTTGAAGCTATTGTTGTTTTTAATGTTGTTCTTTCTTTAAATGTTGTGCCATTATTTTGGTAAAAACTTTACTCTTTTTTTAATAAAATATGGTTTAAAATTTAATATTCAAAATTCATTCGGATTAAATTGATATCGTCGATATTCTTGATAAAACGCCTTTCTCAAACAACTAACGCGCGTAAACCTTGCAACCTGCAACTTATGTATTTGTTACAAGATGAGAACGTTTAAGTTGTCTTGCTTCTAACTCCAAGTATTCGCGTAAAGGGGTCAGAATTTCGTGAACAAATATTTCGTTACCTTACTCCTTTCTAGCATTTTAGATATTTTCTCTGGCTTTAGAGTTATTGAATTTGACTATTACCTCACGGTTATAATTGTAATTTTCTTTAGGCTTGCCCTTTCTGTGGCATTTATCAATACCGGATGATGTCAGTTGTAGTCTAATTTTTTGGCATGGCTTAAAATCTTTGCTTTAACATCATTGTTGTCCGACATTCTGTTGTCACAAGGTAGACCAGAAATGCCACGACACATTCGACGTCCATATTGAGCAAGTTCATCGTGTTCATCATGAGCTGTTTTCATGTTATCTCTAAGTTTGTAAATTTCACTTTTTAATCGAGTTATTTCATCCCTTAGACGTTGTGTTTCATTTTGCACTTATTCTTTAATTCCCTGTCTTAGGTCCTCCAGAACCTCCTGTTTTAGTGTGACTTTTAATCTTTAATTAGTATTGGAGCAAATTTTGAACTAAGTACCTTTATGTATTTTTAACTAAATTTCATGTCGGACGATAATACAGTTGGTGAGATTGAGAAATATGCAAACTCAGATTCAGAGTAAATTGCTTCAAAATAGTCTGCACCGTCACTTTCACTATCTGCTGTATATTCAGTATTTAATATTTCTGAATGCACTGCAACAAATCTATACTTATTTGTCAAAGGCTTTGTGCGAATGAGCTTTTTTTTGGAGTCTTGCCTTCCCATTTATAATGGTTATGAAATTTCTTAATAATTTTTAAGCATTGTCAACATTTTCAAAGAATATATTGGCGCAATACCGATTAAAAACCATTTCCGTGAAAAAAGGCTTTATTCTTTACCAAAAACAATGCATAAATCTTGGTTTCATGCTAATACCGACTATGTTGAAAACAATGATGGGGCATTCATAACATCAATTGAATCAAAGAGTATCTTTAAAAAAAGATACTCGACCGAGTTAAAGCTGGTTAATTTGATTATGTTATCAAAGTAAACATGAAAATATTATGGAAATAGAATCATAAAAATTATGATATTGATCCTATTATTTAATTTTGCGTTTAATGTTTTGAATTTTTAAAATAATAATTTATCCTTATGTTTACACATATAAAGTATTTTAAATAAAAACAAAATGTAAAGATCCTTTAAAAGAAACCAAGAAGTAAATAAGAGCTACATACAAAACAACTAATTTTGTTACTGTTTAACAAAATTAGTAACTTACTAAAAGCAGCGTAAAATGTTATGTAGCAGGATGCATGGTAATATAGAAATTATAATGTGTAGGAGAAGGCATCGTTAAACAGGACTTAAGTATCTTAAATTTAACTTGATAGTTAAAGAACTTCTAAATAAATGTTGATAGTTCGTTTCCAGAACTTCTTTAGATCAATGAAAAAAATAGTAAACGCGTTTAACATGTCAGAAAAAAACGAGTTTTTTTTTACTTATTTTACACTGGACAATCAGATTCCGAGATAACAGATTGTAATTTAAAATGACCAATGGAAATATAACAGATTGTAATTTAAAATGACCAATGGAAATTTTACATATATTCTTCCCTGTTAATTTTACAGGAAGTCCAACCCAAAACAACAGACGGCCTCCACAAAAACAAGTTTATCGAATAATAACCTCTATGATTAAAAGTTCAAAAAGAAATCTGAAATAAGCATTTAAACCAATCCGACCCATTAGTTTAATGTCCTCAATGGCTTCTTTAATTGTTTTAGCAAAAGATTATATGGTGAACAAAATATCTTATAATGCATTAATCAAACACATTTTACAGATTCCATGTAAAATATATAAAAAAAATTGGAAATACAAACCACTACCCAAAATTAAAACTTGGACTTTCTAAATTTATGTTTTACTGTGTGAAACTGCAATGTCTAGAACTTAGAGAGATTTAGCATGTAGCATTGCCTTATTGACTTTAAAAAAACTGATATGAATCAAACCACTTGGCCCCGCCCCAGGTGTCAATTAATTTATATGGACTTACATTGAAAAACATTGGCTTCCAAGTGGTTAATGTCGTTGACTATCGAACCACTTGTCCCTCACCGCTTCGGTTTCGAATCCCGTCAGGGACTTTAGATTGTTTCATGTGAGGAAGCTATCCAGCTAGCTTACTGAACATCGGTGGTTTTATTCAGATGCCCCGATTTGCCTGAGATAATGCACGGAAGGGCACCTGAGGTCTTCCTCCACCAGTAAAGCTGGAAACGTCGTAATATGACCTATAATGTGTCGGTGTGACTTAAAACCCAATTCAAAAATAAACAAACTTTGAAAAACATATCTGAGACTTATTGACTGTGTGAAACTAAGATGTTTTGAGCTTAGATGTTTGGCATGAACATCACTTTGAAGACAGCAAAATGATTGGAATAAATCATGCCCATAGGGTGAATATTAGCCCGGGAGTCACTTGGTTAATACAATTTTGTATAGAAAAACATTATTCAAAGCTGCATTTGGTGAAACTTTAATGCCTTAACTTCATAAATTTGTTATTGCCTTGTTGGCCTGTAGAGAACTGATTACTAATTATGGCCCTTTGTTCAAAAATTGTCCCGTGCCTGTGGTAATTATCTTAGTTGATAAAGTTTTGTATGAGAAAACACATTTCAGTCTTTTTTGTGAGACTACAATGCTAAGAGCTGAGATATTGAGCAATTGGCATAACCTTTTAAACGTCTGTAAAACTGTCATTAATCATGCCTCTGTGGCCAATATTGGACCGCCTAGGGGTCACTTGATTTATAAAAACCTTTACAGGAAAACATATTATTTTTTATTGTGTGACTCTACAAAGCCACGCGGCTAGATATTTGGCATGTATCATCATTTTTAGATTTCTACAAAAGTTATATAAATCACGACCCTCAAGTTAAAATTTGATATGTCCCGGAAGTCACTTGCATATTAAGGTATAGGGAAACTCGTCTTATATGCTTGCTGAAAAGTACTATGCCTCTTTTTTTTGCATATAGCATTCCCTAGTAGACTTGTTTTATGAATTATACCCTTAAGCCTCCTTCTACAATGAAATGTGAAATAATCTAAAATAAAACTTGGCTTAAAGAATTAATTAAAATTTAAATAATTTTAGAAAAAATAATATAATTAAACAATATTATATTGGCTTATTAAACGTACAGTACCTGACATTGCGAGACTTTAACTTACCATCACTACTGTGCATCTCCTCATTTTTGGTAAATGTGCAATATTTGTAGTAATAATACGCAGTTTTTTAACCAGTTTAAAATTTCTTACATACATGTTTGATTCATATCATTATTATATTTATATTATATTGTCTGTTGAACGACAATGTGATCTTTTTTCGAACGAAGTCCGTCTGTTATCCGTTGACTTCCTTTTTGTTTGTTTGTTTGTTTGGATTTTTCGTCACACCGACACAATATAGGTTATATGGCGACAATCCAGCTTTACTGGTGCAGGAAGACCTCAGGTGCCCTTCCGTGCATTATATCAGGCACGAACGGGCACCTTAGTAGAACCACCGACGTTCTGTAAGCTAGCTGGATAGCTTCCTTATAATTATGAAAGAATCCAAAGTCCCTGTCGGTATTTGAACCCACATCGGTGAGGGGCATGACTTTCTGTGAAATTAACAGAGAATGACTAAATATAAGAATAATTTTCATTGGTCATTTTAAATTTACAAATTGAAATCGGTGCATCTCATTGGTCATTCAAAACTAAAACGTAAAGTAAATTTCTATCCATTCAAAAGTGGAAGGTATAGGATAGTTCTTACCATTCTAAAATAAGATTTTAAGGGTAGTTCTAAGACAAATTGTAAGGGATAGTTTTGCCACTATAAAATGAAATGTAAAATATAGTTCTAAGGAATGAGGATAGTTCTCTTACTTTTATGCTAATTTGTAAATGATTACAAAATGTAAAACAAGTGAAAGGGACACCTTAAGGTAGAACACCCCTAATAGGCACTATAAGGAACTGTAAAATTGACAACATAGGACAGTAATATGCCTTAAATGTCACCTGTATTCAAAATTTAAACAAAATTTACCGTGTTGTTTATGAGTTGTGGACATTTTTCTTAACTAAAACTTTGCCATTAGAAGGGCTTTTTCAGAAATGAGGAAACTAAATAATCTATAAAATCATCATTATGAAAAAATTTTCCTATTGCTCATTGTTAAGAAACAAATAATGACATTTAGGTAACACATTAAACAAGCAAAAGTTTTGTTTTTAAACGAAATGTTTTTCATATGTATAAAAATGTAACCCTACCCCACCCACTTTTAACACTTATTTGACCATTTCCCTATGTAAAAAGCCTTATTTAAAATATCTCTAAAATTTTCCGAAATGAGGGGCTTTTTTCAAAGTTTGCATAAATTTTCTTAAATGTATATTGGTTGGTCTCGCAAAATATAAAATACTTTTACCGCGTAGTTTTCATTTTATTAAACTTTGAAAATATTTGGTATCATATTTGCCATTAAATTTGGCATTATATAGTAAATAAATACCTACAATAATTATATTAATAAAATGAAAGACTTTTTTCTTCCATTAGGGATCTGGGAGATTAATAAAAAATGTTAAATAGAAAAAAAGAAAGAAGAAAAAAGTTGCCCCTTCTGGGGTTTAAACCCACGCCCCTCACTTTCAATACATTTTACAGTGATTCTAGCCTATTTGAATACTCTTCAAAGTGGAGATAGTGCATAAGGGGTGTACTACCTTAAATAGAAGTTGTCCTACTTGGAAAAATCATCAATATCAATATGCTATAATTTAATTTCAATGTTTACAAAATTGGTATTTTCTTAGCTACAAGAAATAAATATTATGTCATTGTTATGCAGGCATTGCTAACATTGCTAACATTTCTTTTTCTTTGAAAATTTGAAATAACATAATTTTGCATGATAAACAGTTACTGTATTACTTCGGCTGAGTATCGTTTTGAAAGGTACTTCTTTTTTGGATTAGTTTTCTTGATAATTATCTAAGTTGTGCGTTTTGTGTAAAAGAATATATCTTGTAAATCTTGAAAGTTCAGAATTATCAGTTTGAAAACGGAAATAAACCCAAACAAACGATTTTGCTAACATGTTTCCTTGTTCCTCTTTGAAAATACTCAAACACTTGTATCATATTATAACAAACACAAACTTGGTCAAACATAATTATGAACTAAGACAAAGCATGATAGACAAACAATCATTTACATATATGACTGAAGTTGGCTTACATATCCTTAAAATAATGCATATGAATATCTCGAATTTTTGGTTGGCTTAAACGCTTTGTAAATTGTTCCATATATATTATAATTAAAAAGAAAGTACACGGATAGCAATAATATGCGATGAGATACTAAACGGGGAACAATAGAAAATATTATGTTTTTATAAAATTGTATTTTCATAAACTTTATCCATAGACATGCAATCAGTAAGTTTTATAATTTGCATTATCATTACCTTTATACAAGTTGCAGAAGGTCGAAACGGGTCAATAGCCTGGCGCTGAGATAATTGTAACAGTTGTCTCACATCCATCTACGCCATGCCATATAAACCCGTAAATCTCGTCAGAAATTTAAACAAATATCAGTTTTTTATCCTAATTAGAAAATATCATATTTAATGCATCAATTATCAAATTACACTGTAACTGGTTGTTACCAGTTTTCTTACATGTTGCGGTGAGCTAGTTTTTATCGATTATCTCACACGACTGAGCAGATAAATTACTTCCGTTATCGGTAATCTCACACGTCTGAGCAGATAAATTATTTCTATTATCGATTATCTCAAACGTCTGAGCAGATAAACTATTTAAGTTATCGGTTATCTCACACGTCTGAGCAGAACAAATATTTCTGTTATCGGTTATCTCACACGTCTGAGCAGATAAAATATTTATTTTATCGGTTATCTCACACGTCTGAGCAGAAAAATATTTCTGTTATCGGTTATCACACACGTCTGAGCAGATGAAATATTTCTGTCATCGGTTATTTCACACGTGTGAGCAGATAAATTATTTCTGTTATCGGTTATCTCACACGTCTGAGCAGATAAAAAATTCTGTTATCGGTTAGCTCACACGTCTGAGCAGATAAATTATTTCTGTTATCGGTTATCACACACGTCTGAGCAGATTAAATATTTATGTTATCGGTTATCTAACACGTCTCAGCAGATAAATTATTTCCGTTATCGGTAATCTCACTCTACTGAGCAGATAAATTATTTCCGTTATCGGTAATATCACATGTCTTAGCAGATAAAATACGTATTTACGTCATAGCTTATTTCACACGTCTGATCACATGAATTATTTTTGTCAAAGCTTATGTCACACGTCTGATCAGATAGGAGCACGTTGTTATCTATTATCTCACACGTCGCCGGTTGTTATCTATCATCACACATGTTGTCAGATGAAATATTGATGCTTTGGGTTATCTCACACGTTTAATTAGACATATCTTTTATCCTGTCATTTGTATCAATTTCGGCACGATAACAAGGTGCCGTATATTTTTACTGATCTACGGCACTTGATCACGTGGTATGCATGGTTTGCCGGACTACTTTTCAAGAAAAAATATAATTATTATTATATTTGGTGGTTAAGTTTGTTTTCGCCTCAGAGTTTCCAATAGAAACGTTCGTTAAATCTTCTGTGTGTAGAATAACGAATTTTGGAAACGTTGATAAAACTTTGTTTGTTTATTTTATTTCACTCTAATATTTTTCAAGCGAAATAAAAATTATAAAAAGTGAATAAATGTAAAACTTAACTCGTTTGCGACATTAAAATAGCGTACTTGATTAGATTGTTTTGCACGTGCTATTTGGCGCTACATTGTGACGTCACGTAAACAATACTTTAAACGTCTGTACAGCGTTAACGACTGAATAAAAGATATTGGTGTTCGAATTCATTTTCTTAGTTAGAACATTTTCTTTCATTCTAGATAGTTTTCACAACAAAATTCGACAAAAAATTGTTTTTATTTATCACATTTTTCAAACAAAATGGCGCCCTCAATGTGAAATAATAAGAACGGCGAGTGCATTGTTGTAGAATAATGCACGCTTTGGGCCTTCTTTGTTTATACAGAAAAAAATCCGATATAGAAACATTTCCGATAGTGTGATTAAAGGTAGTTTGCCTAATAAAATTCTTTAAAAAATACGGTGACAGGATAAATAGAATAATAGATTGGTGCCGTGGATGGAGAAAGTTTATCTGGCGAGGCGGAGGAATTTATTGGGTTCGCCTTCTTAGGCGAACCCATTAAATTCCTCCGCCTCGCCAGATAAACTTTCTCCATCCACGGCACCAACCTATTATTCTCTGTATAATATAATGAAAATGTTTCCAAACACACAGATAACTTGTCTATATATATTAAGCGTACTTTAACAATTTATTAAAATATATTGAAACGATGCCGCTCAAAACAACATAATTTGGAAAAAAAAATAAAAAAAATTATTCTATAAACTTAAGAAATATTTATAAATTTGTCTTCTAAAATCGTGATTTAATGCTGATGGCGAATTTGTAGAAAGCTAATTAAACGATAACAGAACATTCTTCATATTCGTTGATTTTTCACATACTAAGAAAATTCTATCATGTTAATTGTAAATTATGTTACAGCTTTAGTGTTTAACTCTACATGAAAATTTGACTCCGTGGTCTTTATTTTCAACTATATGTGTTGTACCCAAGGCTATTATGGTGCAAAATCCATTACAACATATTTAAAAAAATCATTTCATAGCCAACTAGTAAAGAAAAATGAATACATTTATTTTCTTATTTTATCTTTTGTTATTTTTATCATGTGATGCCTCTTGAATACCTGTATTTGGAAAAGGGGTAAAAACAAACAAAAAATTCCTACATGTTCATTTCCTCAAATAAATTGTATTTCTTTACCCTTTTTTGTTAATATACAGTGTAATTCGTATCACAAATTAGTTGTTTAACCGATTTGAGTTGTGTTTCGTCCCAAAATAATCACATGACTGAGCAAATAAATGGGGCTACAAAAATGGTATCTGAAAAAAAGGATGCGCCATTTTATCCATTGAACCATCTTAAGCGATCGGAAATGGATCGGTTGATAAATGATGTTGTGTAAGTGGTATACTGCAAGGTTAAAGTTACAGCAAATAAGTATAAATGCCCGATACACATTATTTGAAGAGGTTTGACGTGGACGTTTTTAAGCAGCTTACCATAGGAAAATAATTGTTTAGCCCCCCCCCCCTCCTTGTAAAACGAAATCTTAACTCTTAAATCAAAATTACATTCTGAAGAGAAAAATTAGTTAAAATTTATTTAAGAAAAAATAATATGATTGAACAATGTTAAATTGAATTCACATTAATCTTTCAATATTATAAAGTGCGAGACTTTAGGTTGCCCGAACCTATAATGCATCTCCTAAACGGAGGTAAATGTGAAAATATTGTTACACATTTATATAAAATTATATCTTTTTATGATATTAATTGGTTTTGATATATGCATGCACAGTTTGCAATAAAGTAAAAATTACTTACATACATGTTTAATTCCTATTAAAATATAGAAAATAACAAATGGAAATCCCGGCATAAAATATTTCATTGTGATTTGATAAAATTGTTTGTCACATTATCGAAAACAACAAATTAGTCTGATCTATTGAAAATGGTCCTGCTTAATTTGAATCGTGCATATATTGATCGTCGAACAAAACTGTTATTTCTTTACTCAGTTATCCTTGTTTGTGTATTTAGATGCGCGTTCTTATATGTTTTCTTGTTTTTCCTTAAATGAATCTTGAAATTCTCTTAAGCTCGTAAAGTTTACAACAGAAATTTATAAAAATAACAGCAACAAAAAACAAGTATTCATAAGTGGCTTACACTTTTTCCTTGTTCCTGAAATCACTGTGACATTTCAAACACTTAATAACACGCCTGAAACAATGTTGTGGACAAACATTATATATGATACTTTAGACAGACGGTTTTTTACATATATTTTTAAAGTGGTGTATATATATTTATTACAATGCAAATCAAATTTTCAGATGACTTACATGCTTTGTAAATTGTGCCGTTTGTAAAATAAAAATCGAAAAAGCAACAAATAGATGTTCAATGATGATACACTTCACGGGGATCGATTGAAAATGTAATGTTTTTTTTAAAGAATGTTATTTTATATTCTTTTTTGATACATGTAAACTTCAAGTCGATACAATTTCGTATTATCCTTAATTCGTTAAATAGAGTTGCTAAGGGGCAATAAAGCAGAATATAGTATGACTGAGATATTATATCAGTTGGCTTGCGCCCAAGGACATATTCATTTTTGGCAGGACTTGTTATCCCGTATATCCCGTATGCTATCAAATTACACATTGGACCTGGTTGTTTTTATTTTTCTTACACATGGAGGGGGTGATTACATCGATAATCCTAAAACTCTGAGCAGATAAACGTTTGTTCTGATCGGTTATGTCAAATGTCTGATAAGATAGGAGCTTGCTGTTATCGAATATCTTACACGTCTTATCAGATACAGAGGCTGGCTTGTATCTCAGTCTCTGAGCAGATAGGAGCTTGCTGTTATCGAATAACTCACACGTCTTATCAGATATGGGAGCTTGCTGTTATCTCAGTCGTCTGATCAGATGGGAGCTTGCTGTTATCGAATATCTCACACGTCTTATCAAATACGGGAGCTCGCTTGTATCTCGCTTGTATCTCAGTCGTTTGATCAGATAGGAGCTTGCTGTTATCGAATATCTCACACGTCTTATCAGATTTGGGAGCTGGCTGTTATCTCAGTTGTCTAATCAGATGGGAGCTTGCTGCTATCGAATATCTTACACGTCTTATTAGATACGGGGTTGACTGTTATCTCAGTTGTCTGATCAGATGGGAGCTTGCTGTTATCGGTTACCTCAAATGTCTGATAAGATGGTAACTTGCTGTTATTGAATATTTTACACGTCTGATGAGATCAGAGCTTACTGTTCTATGTAATTTTAAACGTCTTATAAAGCTGTTTTCGGTTATCTCACATGTCTGATCGGATAGGAGCTAGCTGTTTACGAATGTCGTACATGTCTGACAGATGTGAGCAAAATGTTATTGGATATGTCCCACGCCAAATCAGATGGGCGCTGGTTGTTTTTGAAAGTGTCACTTGTTATCAGGCATTATCTGATCCGTTAATTGCAGAGATGTTCAGACCGTGCTTTTATTGGTAAGTTCAAATTATTAACAAGTAAATATGTTGCTGCAATGCAGCAATTAAGAAGCTCCGCACAAAGCAATGTGCTCATTACAGATACCTAACCAAATCATTTCTACGCACACAGCATGTTCTTTTCACATAAAGTACTATTGTACATTATTCCGGATGTTTTTGTAAATCATTTTTTTTTTGCATAATTATACTTATCGTATACATTGTCCATAAGAGTGGGGCTAGATATTAGATTTAAAAAATGCTTTCACTTATGCCTACCTGATAAGGAATGTAATTCTATTGAATACAAACAAGACTTACAAGACTTGAAAATGTAATGTGACATGAAAGTAGTGCAACATTGTTCTTTTTGTGTCACTTCTGTAGTCGGTAATATAAGACGATAAAAATATCAAAGCATGTACATTTGTTTTTCACCTATAATGCTACTCATTTCCTACAAGTATCAACAAATAATCATGGTAAGAAATATATAATTCGATATGTAAATCAGCCAAAACAAAGACCTCCATCGACTTTACTTTTCAAAATGCCCTTTCCGCGGCAAATGGAATATCATAATATTACAAAAAAAATTGATCATCAAAGGGCGTCCAAGCAACGAATGCAGCAAATGACGATGGACTAGTAGACATCTGATGACTAGATATACTTATAAGGTTTTCAATGGTTAATTGGATTTTTACAGAATTGTATATGATAGATAAATGGCTGACTTGGAGGTTTGCTAGAGATTAGAATATAAAATGTATTTTCTTTGGAACTGTTACAGTAGTCAAAATGAACAAAGTCTGTTTTTTTATCATAATTGTAACAAATATACAAATAGTAACAAAAAGGACTAATGTTATCTCGGTTAGGTTCTGGTTATTTAAATTGATCCAGAATCATAAAAAGCAACACCATGTAGCATTTCTACTAAATATTATTCTTAAAATAAAAACACCTGATATGTCACATATATTTTACATCATGGTCATTTCCACTTCACAAACTACTCCTCTCCAATACACCAAACATAAGTTACAAGGTGACCTGTAAATACATTACAAATACTTACTTCAAGTAATACATATTATATAGCTTTCAATACAATACATTTCAATCTCTAAAAGAAATCATTCATCTTCTCAAATAAGTCATACATAAACATTAAAGGATGCCTTTTATATAAAGTAAGTGGAATCTAATGGCTTACACTTTTATTAACTAAACCTTAACATAGAATGATGAATATAACCATTTACATGTACATTTATCATCTGTTAAAAACAATACAGTCAATTATTTAACTCACCAGTGTATGACAATGTCCACAATAATAACAAACACCTGCACAACTCTCAATCGCCTCTTCACACTGTGACTATGAGTAAAACTGTAAATTTAGAGGTTATATAAAAACATGTGATAAGATATTGAAGATATCAAGTGGTATTTAGATTTGTTAAAGAAAGTAGTCCCGTTCCGCCATTTTGATAGTTTCATGTACATAAATTCTATGCATTTAAATAAGTTTCCAAAAGTTCACGATTTAAGTAACAGTCATAACTAAAAATGGATGTGAACAACAGAACTAAACTCAGCTAGGCGGAAACGATGCCTCGACCAATGAAAATTAAGAATTAAAAATAGAACCATTAAGAACGACGCCAAAAACTAATATATTTACCAAACACAGAATAACCCTGATAAAACTCGGACCTGTCACACTAAAATAGTAATATTGCATGCAAATTTTCAAATCAAAATAATGGTTTCTATGACTACACGGGTTTAAGATACGGTTAATATATTTCAAGTCACAGATAAATACTGAAAGTATAACACACACTGGCATGAAAAAAATTGAATGAATTTCAAAAAGACCACATTCAGGAATTTTTGTGTTATACAAGTTATATTGTGAAACATTATTTATCAATAAAATAGAAGACTGTTACCTGAATTTTAGACAGGTATGAGGAAATTCACTAACATCATGTTCGTGGGAGTCAAAGATATAAAAGCTTCTTGACATTGGTGATAAATAAAGAGCCATTTTTAATTAATTTATTGGCAGATCAATCTTCTATTTTGTTGAATTGCTTCACAATGTTCGTCTAACCCACCAGTGTATATTTCTACACATATTTCCACATTTTGATCAATAAACTCATAACACATCATGTTCAAACTGCAGACGATAGTTTCTGTTGTTAATATGTCAAAGTATTCGGCACATCAACATTCCTCTCAAACCACCATAAAACAGATTGCCTCACAAAATGGAATTAAAAAATCGAGAAATCAGGCTCGATTTAAATATAAAAAGATTGGAGCTACATACCGGAAAAGACAGTTTCAAATTGATAATACATGTACTATTATATAACAATTTGCGAAAAATGATCTGATGAATTTATAAAGAGTGCAATTTATTGTTGAATTTGTTTCCATTTCATTTCCTGCATAATTCTCCAGTTTGTTATTTATTATCATGGCGCGACACAAATGACCGTTCCGTTTAGACTAAAACTACTTCTATAAATAGCTTTTCGGACTTTCACAATGTTAAGGTCATCTAGCTATTCATAGCTTGCGAATTTATGTACAGCACTAAAATACATACATAACCCACTGTGTACTACAAAATAATAAGTAATGTCCTGTATAAGATACACATGTAGGAAATAAATCACCAAAAATTTTGCTTTGTCTTTGATACTGCTTTCCCAGCGATTGAGTCGTGACATTTGTTCCCGTTCTCATTCATAAATATGTCATGCAGCGAATTACCGAATGGAAACCAATATATGACTTTACATAATAGAAATCGGAATGAGGTCTTTATTCCGAATTTATTTTTTGCTGTAAACCAAAGCGATTACTTGATAAAGATCGGATCCATGGACAAAAAAAAAATAGTCAACACAAATAGGATTGATACTACTGTAATCAAAACAAATGAGCTTTTCAGACATTTTAGACTGTCTTTAGATTTTAAGTAGTTCCCGTCTTTTTGCTAACTTTTATCTTTGTGATTACTGCACTGAATTTATCAAAAGTCATTGTGTCATTGTGCTTATTTTAGTTGTGTCCAGTTACAAACTCAAAATCGTTATTATCTTGATATTGATAAAATAAAAATGATAAAACACAAGTTATTGTTATCAATTACTCTAAAACCGGCATACTCAAAGTGAACAAATACAACGCTGTTTGTTAACAAAGAGGTACAGTGCCTTTTGTTGTGTATACATTCTAATCTTACCGAATGGATATGTAAAATTATGACAACGTTATTTTAATTCAGCATCTGCTTCAACTAGCCCTATGAATTCACTTGACTTAAGTTACAATTGGCCAAGTGCATTCTTATATGTATAACCCGAGTACATTCTTTAATAGAAACAGTTACAAAAAAGAGGAATCTGATATGGGGTTATTGCCATTTGCTTTGAACGTTGATTTGATCTCTTCATAAATTTTCAGTACAAACCGTTCAGCAATTAATCGTGCTCGGACAGCACAAAGTAATAACAAATTGAGTTCATAAATACTTGCAGTTAATTAATCAGTACAGAAACTCGTTTCAGTAAATTTCACATAAAGGGAGTCCACTCAAGAACTATTATTTTATAATATGATCATGTCTAGACTAATTGCGTCCCTTTAAAAGGGTACTTAATAAATCATAATTATCCAGTTACGACAAGCTTAACAGAATATAATCGTTAAATAATCAGAAAAGAAGTTTTTTGGATATTGATAAATATTGGTCAAACTATGTCAACCTTTACAGATGCAAGAATATGAATGTATTTTCAATCACCACTAATGATCAAACTGTATATTTTCTGCAAATAGAAAATCGGTGCACAAATATTACAAATATAATTTTATTTACAATTTGTGAAAGTTATTTTCAAATACAACATAATTGTCAGGGAAAAAATAGTTTTTATCAAGCATGTTATATCTCAAAATATCATTATTACTATTATTATCAAATATAAAATATTTAGAGGATGAAAGGTGAAGCAACAATACATTTTATTGTAAACACAAACAACATGGATTTGAAATCTTCAAACACCTATTTTTGTACACATAATAATTAAATGTAACAACTCACTGTTAGATTGTGTGTACATGCTAATATGACTGACATGCAATGTGAGGAAATGCGCACTACATTACGGGACAAAACATTATTAATAGCATATTAATTACGGTAAAATAATACGGATGAAAATACTTTTGGTCGAGCGGTTACAGCGAGCCATTTCTGAGTCAATAGGAAATTGAAATTCGAGACACCGAGATAAAATACAATTTGGAAATAATTTATTATTCTGTTTGCTACCAAACGAAAGATGTTAAAATACAGTGAAATTTGAGAAAACCGGACGCTGAGAAAATCGGAACTCTCTTAATACCGGACGAATAATTCAGTCCAAAATTTTCCCTACTTCAAACTATTGTATTAAACATTGACAATACCGGAATCTGTAAAAACCGAATATCGGACGGTTGATTGGGGACTACGACGTTAATTATATAGACAATTACCCTGACAATACCGGACGCCGAATTTGTGAATAACCTTGTGTACTTATCAATTGGTTGTGTCTAATACGACGGAACAATGATTGTCTGATTTGTTATAATGTCTCTTTTCACAGTTTGATTTATTGAAATGTATAAATGTTACCGTTTTATATAAATGCCAAAATGCACAAGGAATTGATCAGTTAAAATCAGAATGAATAAAAAAATAGAGTATTTTTCTACTGTGTTGCTTTTTAGCTCACCTGTCACAAAGTGACAGGGTGAGCTTTTGTGATCGCTTTTCGTCCGGCGTCCGTCCGTCGTCCGTCCGTAAACTTTTACTTTAAATGACATCTCCTCATAAACCACAAAGCCAATTTCATCCAAACTTCACAGGAATGTTCCTTTGGTGGTCACCTTTAAAACTTGTTCAAAGAATTTAATTCCATGCAGAACTCTGGTTGCCATGGCAACTGAAAGAAAAAACTTTAAATATCTTCTTTTAAAAAACCATAAGAGCTAGAGCTTAGATATTTGGCATAAAACATCTTCTAGTGAGTGTCCACCAATTTTGTTCAAATAAAAGCCCTGGGGTCAAAATTGGCCCCGCCCCGGGGGGTCATTGATTTTCCCTATATGCATATAGTAAAGACTTAAAAAATCTTCTTTTAAAGAACCCAAAGAGCTAGAGCTAAGATATTTAGCATGAAACATGTTCTAATGGATGTCTACCAAGTTTGTTCAAATAAAAGCCCTGGGGTCAAAATTGGCCCCGCCCCGGGGGGTCATTGATTTTCCCTATATGCATATAGTAAAAACTTAAAAAATCTTCTTTTAAAGAACTCAAAGAGCTATGGCTAAGCTATTGAGCATCAACCATGTTCTTAAAGGTGTCTACCAAGTTTGTTCAAATAAAAGCCCTGGGGTCAAAATTGGCCCCGCCCCGGGGGTCATTGATTTTCCCTATATGCATATAGTAAAAACTTAAAAAATCTTCTTTTAAAGAACCAAAAGAGTTAGAGCTAAGATATTTAGCATGAAACATGTTCTAATAAGTGTCTACCAAGTTTGTTCAAATAAAAGCCCTGGGGTCAAAATTGGCACCGCCCAGGGGGTCATTGATTTTCCTTATATGTGTATAGCAAAAACTTAAAAAATCTTCTTTGAAAAAACCCAAATAGCTAGAGTTAAGATATTAAGCATGAAACATCTTTTAGTGAGTGTCTACAAAGTTTGTTCAAATAAAAGACCTAGGGTCAAAATTGGCCCGGCCCCGGGGGTCATTGATTTTCTTTATATGTGTATAGCAAAAACTTAAAATCTTCTTTGAAAAAACCCAAATAGCTAGAGTTTAGATATTTAGCATGAAACATCTTCTAGTAAGTGTCTACAAAGTTTGTTCAAATAAAAGCCCTGGGGTCAAAACTGGCCCGGCCCAAGGGGTGTCATTGTTTTTAACTATATGTGTATAGTAAAAACTTAAAAAATCTTCTTTTAAAAAGCCCAATGAGCTAGAGCTTAGATGTTTAGCATGAAACATCTTCTTATGGGTGTCTACCAAGTTTGTGCAAATAAAAGCCCTTGGGTTAAATTGGCCCTGCAACGTTGGTGGGGTGGGGGTTGGGGGGGCCCTATATACAGGTGAGCGACCTCAGGGCCATCATGGCCCTCTTGTTGTATATTCATTTCCTAAAATGAAAACGCAACGGAAACGACATTTATCGGCGCTAAGTTATATCCCATGGCCGAAAAGAATTCGACGAGAGCTGTCTACAAGTGACAAAGTTAAATTAATACTTTAAAAATCTGACCAATATGTTATTTTTATAAACAAACAAAGTAAACTATGTTCGTTAAATCATTATCTATTACCCAAATGTAAACATATGCGGATGTACTCGGACTTGATCGTTATGGGGTAACTGCTGTTCATTTAAATCCAAACTTTTATTGTATTTATATGCAATAATGGGACAAAAACAATTAAAACATATTTTCTTGTATTTTTATCATTTCTTTATTTAGCAATATACGTACACATAATCTTGAAAATGCAAATATACAGCATCCTTTGTAAGTCATTGCTCGGTTATTATATAAGATCCTGAACAGCTGAAGGGAACATTGAGAATACCGGACCGCTGAGAAAACCGGACAAAACCCTCAGTCCGAAAGCCGTCCGGTTTTCTCAACTTTCACTGTATAGGTTTTATTCTTCATAGGTGTTTCACATGTACGATCAAATTAAATTTCTCTCATGCTTATTGTTATATTAACTAAATGTAAAAAAATCACTATATGCTTGCGTTTATGAGTGAGCATATGAATTGGTCTACAAATGGACACATTTTTCATAAGCATTTCTAATAAATACATAGCCATTTGGATGTTTTTAATAATAATTCTTTTGATACTGTAAAGTTCTTGGTGATTTAGTATGAACGTTTATGTAATGAAAAATAATATTCCGTATTAGCTGCTGTATATAGAAGTGTAATATCGGACAATGGATATAATTATCGTGGTTTGTTGCCATATTTTACAATTTATACAGTCAACATAATCATTAATTGTATAAAAGACCTTCAATTATGACCCGATTTCACTTACAAATATGTGAAATGAAACCCCTGTTGCCCTGAACAGACGGACGTCCGATTTAATAGTCATAATGCTGACTATATAAACAACACAAATATTTACACAGACCTAGTATGAGACGCTGAAATATTAAGTTCCAAGTTTAAAAAATAAACTAAAATAATTAGAAATAATGAACGATGAACGCTGAAATATTAAGTTCCAAGTTTAAAAAATAAACCAAAATAATTAGAAATAATGAACGATGACCGCTGAAATATTAAGTTCCAAGTTTAAAATAAACTAAAATAATTAGAAATAATGAACGATGTCACTGGTCAAAATATAAATTCTATCACTTACATGAACAAATTTTAAAATGTAATACAATTTTAAGAAATCTGATTGTATGAACCACACATTACAATCATACATCATGTTATGAATGTTAAAGAAATATTCAAAAAATAACACAATGGGAAACAATTTAAAAACGAATAAACCAAAGCAACTACTTTACATAGTATAAAAACCGATACAAGCAATTTGAAGATAAAAAAGTACATGAAAGGAATAAGACATTAAAGATATAAAATGCACACATTTATTACATAAAAAAGAGATTAATACAGTCTCTTTGAAATGTAAAATAAACACTTTCGAAAACACATAGACAAAATATGTTATGTTTTAAACTCCAGACAGCACAGGTAATCACAGGATGATTGCATAGTGTCATTAACAACCTGGTAGTCTTTTTAAGAATAGACCAAAAAAAATAGACAATTAACTTCCTTAACATAGTTTTGACATTCACTTTTTTTAAATTAGATATGTACTCATGAAGAATTATCCGGATTTCAATAAATTTCTGTAATAAAATTAATTGGCCCAAAGATGAGCATAGAATATCATTAAGTATTCAAAACTCTTACGTATTTTGCATGTGAAAAAAATCTAAGGATCAAAACAGGAAGCTTAAAACTTACTATCATTTAAAGATTCGGAAAACGGGTTTGATACAATAGTTATTTTAGATGTCTCTTTATATATGGATACTAACTTTTTAAAACTAATTATTTCTTAATAGTTGATCAAATCTGTCAGGAAAAACAAGGTGTATGTGCAATTATGTTTTATGTTAACCCATAAGTTTGTATAAATTGTCAGTAGACAGGTAAAAGTAAAATAACTTGACGTTTTGCAAAATAGTCTTTATATATTTTGGGTAGTTTTTATATTGTACATCATAAGCACCCTTTTATAAATTATTGCTCATTCCCCATCATTATAGCCAATCTTTTGAAATATTTTACAGTTTTCTAAGTATATAAATGTTAATTATGAATAGTTTATAGATATCGTAAGTATTTTAAAAAAAATGGTGTTTATTTGAAGGCGGCATGCCTACAGATTCGCAATTATTTTCAGGAAGATTTTTTAAATATATTTTAAAGAAGAATATGTTGAAGTGAAGCAGGAAAGTGATTTACACATTGAAACGGCACTTTAAACTTTTGTAATGCTTGAGTATAACAATAATGTTTTAGTATAAACCAAAGTAGTATACGTGTCGAAAACATGGTTTTGAGATGTTTGTCGAGGAAGTTTTAACCAATACATAGGGGCATTTATCATGTAAAAATGTTGGTTTGCTTCCTTCTACTTGTAATCTAATCTAATCTAATAAAATTTAAAGGGTTTTTTTCTGAAGTTTCGTCGACATGACGTGACTAGAATCATTTTTCCAAATTTGCGCAGCATTTGATAAAGTTCTTGACCAATAATGTGTGTGCAATTTTTCAGATCATTTCCTTATCCAATTTTTTCTTGAAACAACTATTAAGCCTCCAAAATGCCATTATTTGTATTTTGAATTAAAAAAGTTTTTAATTCTGGTATCTTGCTACTGTTTCCAAAATATTATCAATAAGCAATATAAATTTATTAATGATGAATATGTCAACTTAACTGACCACGGAATTAATAAACGATCTCACTTAGCAATATATAATTTAATACCATTTACATGAACGAACAAAATGAATACAATAAGCAGCTCAATAACAAAATGTCATGTGCAATAACTGTTTATAAAAAGAAACGAGAGAAAAAAGCACTTACTAATTATATAATACACATGCAAATCAAGGAGAATAAACATCTATTAGGAATAACAAGTAGACTGTTTGAAATTCTTATGTATTTTGTGTATGAAAATAGTCTATAACAATTAAAATATGGCGCTAGTTTATAACTTATATTATTTAAAGTTTCAGATAACGTTTTGATGCATTAAATGCTAACAATATAAGTCACAAACATTGTATCTAAAATTTCGTTCAAAGCCGGCAAAGAATAAGACAATTATTGTATAGGTCTAATCATCATTTTGGAATGATTTTAAATCAAAATTTTTACAATAAATGATGTGCTAATAAAGGGCAGTATCAAAGAATTTTATCAGAAAGGTTACAAATAAGAACTTTCCATACAAAATTATTTTATACTATGTTTATCTTATATAATATATGAAATATATTCTCAAATGCTTACGGTGCACTGACAGTTCTTTTTAAAAAACAAATTTATCTTACTAGCTTATTAACTATCATCAGCCAGAAGGAATGCTATATAATCAAGATTGAATATTATACAAATGCTTTGAAAATACAAACAACAATCAGTTATGCAATATAACTAACATTAGATGTAACTGAGTAATAGTTTTGATATAAATAAAAATACGTTATTGTCACATTTTTATACATTTTACATTATACATTTTCACCCATTTGAGGTATTATTTTAATTGTAAATAACATGTACAGCTGTCCTCCAATCCGTTGTCGATAACAAAGGAAGCTCAAATTTAATATCATGGTTTACAATATCTACTAGTTCCAAGTTTATTTTTACGTTTAGTCAACTTTAATCAACAATTAAAACAATAACCATGACCATATTATACCAGTATAAGTATTTTGT
>NW_026852407.1:0-89389 GCF_026571515.1 Ruditapes philippinarum | reverse complement strand
AAGCAAGACTTCTGAATAGCGCTCAATGTTTTCTCGCACGTATATGTTCTAAGGATTACTTTGTGATACTTTTGTTATTTGAAATATTACCGATATAAATAAATACGCTGACTTGGCTAATATTTGTTTTGAAAAATCAATACAAAGACATTTTTTGAATGATTGCTTTTTTTGTTCTAGCACGTCTACTAACCTTGAGGGCTTTCTGGTGTTTCTGATTCATGAACAATCGTCACAGACCAAATAAAATGATACAGTAATTTTCTAGAAAAGGTAGACAGTGAATATGGCTTCTGTCATATAAATTTGTGACTTTTCCATTGTTTGTTTCTAGAGGACAAATGAGCCGCGTCACGACAAAACCAACAAAGTGCGTTTGCGACCAGGATGGATCCAGACCAGCCTGCGCATCCGCGCAGTCTGATAAGGATCCATGCTGTTCGCTTACAAACCCTATAACAAGTAGAGAAACTGATAGCGAACAGCATGGATCCTGATCAGACTGCGCAGATGCGCAGACTGGTCTGGATCCATGCTGGTCGCAAACGCATTACGTTGGTTTTGTCGTGACGCAGCTCAAAAATCAGTCAGTAAGCATTAAGAACATCTAGAAAAATGTAGATGATTTAAGTGCACATTGACTGTAAGGTTAACGCTCTCGTAATAGAATGAAACCATAAAACAGTAAGCTCTAAGATCATTATGAAAGAAGCTTCAATACAACCACATGTAAATTGTAATTATAGTATTATGTAAAACCTCTTACAATTTGAAATCAAGCTAACATTACCTTTTAAAGGTGAATTTAACAAATCAACGTTAATCTTTTTATTTGTTTTAGTGCACGGCTGTCAACAAACATATTTATATTTGCAGAAGTTAGATAATACAGAATTTTTAGTTACCTAATATTTAGTAAAACAATTAAATAACTAAAGTCTATCTTTTGACAATATCAAAAGTTTCTCGTAGTATTCCGACCTGCTGGTACACGTGTCATTTCATGTGCAAAAATGCAACTCTTACACTTCGGTGTATATGAACATAATAATCATAATAATAATAATGACGATGATGATGATGATGATGATTTTTTACCCTAATTTCGTTGCTTAGTATATCACAATACCTCGTTTATAGATATCTTTAATGTACGCTCATTTACAAACTTCTTAAGATGTTTATATTTTCTCGGTCCAAGTTAACATCTGTTAACAGCTTCTTTAAATTGAAATAAATCCACTGAGCTCCAAATCATTAACAGTTTGCACAAATCAAGTTAAGTGAAAATAGCGTCTACAGAAAGCTGCTTCCTTTACTAACATGTCAGGCGTAGTGTTTGTTTTAATTGCATAGAGCACTTAGAGTGATATCTTGTCTCATACATGATGTACACATGTCAATAGTTGGATTGTTTTATTTAAATACAAGCTTAACTTCATGTCATTTACCTTTCTGATGAAAAATCGGTAATAGAAAACTGTGTTTGTTTTTGCAACTTCCATTTTTTTTTTGCATTTATTTGTTTATAAAATTATACGCATCATGCTATGAATTTTTGATGTATTAATGTAAAATCTAACAAATGTTACTAAACACCTATTATAAGGCATTATAAAAAAGGTGTGTTCTTCTTCAAAGAATTATTTATGTCTCTGAATAGTGATAAACTCACTGTAACATTGTGTATTTTCATCGTTATTTATATTCATACATGTAAAGCTGTATATTCTTTTTATCATTATTTCATTTTAATTATGTAACGCAGTCAAAACCTGTATTGCTAACTAGTGTATTTCTAACACAAATATGATAAAAATGAGAACAAAGATCAACGAAGCAAAGGCAACGTTCACAGGACACAGCCCCAGAAACTACCAAAGTCAAGTTATTGTTATTTCGTATATTAGTATATTATCCACCATTGTTTTTTTCTCGTAAGATGTTTTTTTTTCTTTAATTGTCATCTGATTGTCATCTGATTGGTTTGTTTCAATTGTTCTCGATGGATGATTTTCATACTCGCAAACAGCAACTGTGAAGTGTTGTGTATAAAGTTGCATCCATTCTTCAATCAAGTGCTGTTATATTTTCCTGGTCCTTCGGAATCATTGATTTTCAAAGCATTTAGTGCTTTGGATAAAATGCCGCTAAAACTGGTTCTAGTGGGCATGAGACATACTGTTTTTTTATTAACTTTCATAAACAGACTAAATAAAAACAAATCTACAATTATGAATATTTGTTTTGTTTTCATAGCTCTCGTCGGATCTACCACCTTTTCAGATTTTTTTCAGATGAAATATGCAAAGTGTGCTTTGTACAAACATTGAATGATACAGGTGTATAACTTAAGGAAATAATAAAATTACCTTATATTTCATACGTACAAGATTGCTTAATATGAAACAACATTTTGAGTAAGGGGTGTCTTAAAAATTAACCTTAAAAATGTTAAAAGTAATTATAAATAATGTACAAATAGTGTTGCGTGGATAGAGATGGGAATATGGATGATTTCTAGCTTAATATTTTTCTTAATTCTGTATAATTCTGTATGCATTTCAAACATATTACATGTATATGAAAGCGAATGTCAATATGCTAAACTATATTTTTTAAACGTTCTGAACGTAAGTGTAAAACTTTTGTTTTAGGACGAAACATATGTAACCCGCATTATTAAGATCATCATTAACAATAACACTATGTTGTTTAAAAATACTTGTGTTTTCTTTTAGATTCTGTGATCGAGGAGATTTTAACATGAAATGTGAATTTTTGTTTAAGGACCCCTATTATTATGTTTCTGTTTCACCGTATGATAATAAAAAATGACAGTAAATTGTTCGCAAACTGTTTTTTTTTACAATAACAAAGCAGCTTCATTTGTGTTCGATATTCAATTTGTAATATTATTTCTGATATTAGACCTTCAAATAAAATCATTTTGCATTTTATTAAGAAATATATCTTTAATTATTACAATTACCTTAGTAAAATGAAATGAAAATTAGGTATTGAAATAACAGTCAAACAGATTTCTAGAATTTTTTGTTGATATAATACAATTGTAATTATACTCAGTCTGGTAAAATGACATCAGTTATATGGACTTAGCAATAGTTTGAGTTTGCAAGACAATTCTTATCAGTTTAATTAAAATCAGTAGGTTGAACATATGTTTATTTATTTATATATGTTCGGTGTTTCGATCGTAGGCTAATTGTATTCACATTGACATCAGGTAAATATACGGGCTAACTATTATCCATTTTCAGGTATTAAATGGATTAATTATTTTTCAGCTTTTCATTCTTTTTTATCATTTCAAGGAATTTGCCAATCCCGTAATCCGTGCGCATATTTCAGAAAAAGTGATGAATATTGAAAGTAAATGTTATGTCATTACTAAGAATCTTCACAAAAAATACAATAAAGATAAGAAATTGCCAGGAACAGTATACCCGGGTTTACTAAGGCCGAGTATCTTTTCAAGATGTCTCCCGTTATTTTTTTAACATATTTTCATTGTCAATGTTTATATTAGGCACCCGATAAAAACATTATGTGTAAAAATATGGAAAAAGGAAAAAAAATTGTATGAAAATTGCAAACTCTCCGACTAATACTCATTTAGTCATAGCAATTATAGATAAACTCGTTATGATTAAAAAAATGATGATATCAACATTTATAAATGTTACAATATAAAGTGGTCAATTTTCATGATGATGATGATGATGATGTATCTACCTGAAAACTTAGAAAATAAATTTTACAGCTGTTTTTGAACGATTGTAAAGTAGAACATTGTTTTATAGTAATAGGTAATTTGTTCCAAACTATAATAGGTGATGGAATATATGGTACCAAAGGACCAGAAAAAATCAAAATTATTATAATTTGTGTACAAAATGTAAATTTTCTTATTAATTATATATAATAAACAGCTGATTCTAGCATTCTGAGATACGAATTATCATCGCGCCGGATTTGTAATTTTAGATTGCTTTCGACACGGGTTTAAACCCCGTCAGGGGTAAGTCGTTGTTCCTTGAGCAAGAAACATTACACTCGAGCTCATTGCTCAGTACTGGTTCTTTCCAGGAACGGATTCGAATGCTTGTTCGAACGCCACCGCTAACAAATTATCCTAAATTCTAAAGTACTGTAGAATAAGGCAAGATGTGCTGATGGAATTGTAAGAAAATGTTTTTAAAGATGAAGAATATACCGCAAATATTGCATAAATAAAATCTTCAAAATCATACTCAGTCATCGATAACAAGAAAAAAAAAAAACTTTATCAACAATTCAACGAAATGCATTTCAAAAGTGTATGTTTGTTTTTATTTTCATAAGGATATTACATGTTAAAAGGAAACTTTACTTCAAATATATTAAATTTCCCACTGTATATAATTGTGTGTTGTAGAAATGATATCAAGTGAAAAATGCCAAATGTCTGTGTTGCTTTTTTGTCAACAGACACTGATGATATTCTGTAACTGTTTTATGTTTTTTGAAGTTCCTTACCACCCACTCATAAACCTTTAGGCGATTTGTCCGTACGTAACAGAAGTATAAAATTGGGAAATCAAATGTCAAATATTTTCTTTCATATACCATCATCATTCTCATCAAAATATATTAAACTTTCAAAGTTGTTTGAAGTTTACTTGTTTTTCTTAACCAAAGATACCAAGTGTCGCCACAGTGGGTGACATTTTGCGATTGTCTGCAAAATGAACACTTACTTATTTCATTTGTTTTTAAAGAAATAAAATGTTGAGTGACATTTTGCTATTTGCATGACTTTTGAAATGTATGTTACGTGAAAATTTCTGTAAATTGCACAATAACTTATTTCATTTGGCAGTGATGTTGCTTTTTTAATGTTCATTTTTAAGTCCCTTGATCTATTACACTCACTTTAAATTGTATAAGTGCACATGTTCTCGGGAATCCATCATTTGTGTAATTGTTTCTATATGACTACATTGACTGTTGTTTATAAACGATTACAATGATGCCTAGAATGATCTATTCTGACTGGGGCATGTCATAAGTTTTCAAATTGTAAAGCCGCAAACAAGATTTTCCTCTAATTTGTTTTATTTTAATCTTATATCCTATTTCATGTTTTAGAGGAATGAAAAAAACAACAACAACAACAAACCCCCCAAAAACAACATAGCAGCAAGAGTATTTCATGTGAAATTAGTAATAAGTTTTCCCTGAAAAAGGGGAATAATCATATAATAAGTGTACATTGTATATTATGTAAACACGTTACTTCATGTAGGTAGTAGCGTAGGTGAGGGCGGAAACACAAAACCATAGATGAAAATCCATACCAATTAAATTTGTTTTGCATTAAAACAACCACTGTTTAATTACTTAAGTATATAGTATGATGCATAGCCATATTCAAAACATCGTTGTATTGTACTTTACTCAGCAAGATCTTTCACTACAAAACTTTGTTTCACGTTAATCACTAAGAGGAAATATCGGTTGAGAAAACAAAATCATTAAAAACAAAGGATTGGCGAAAACATACTAATGATTATAAGTCATTTCTTTTTTTTTTTACTTTAATCAGCGTCTGAAGGCTTTTGCCGCGGGTTATAAATAGTTAAATATATTATTTCAATTAACTGAAAATAGGACATAATAATATCACTTCCTGTGCCATGAAATAATTTCTGTTTTTATGTTTATATTTTGTTTGATATAAATCACATTGTTTGAGAAATTTCTCTCATGACCTCTCCTGCTTTCTTGTCATTACTTTTGTATATTTACATACAGAATTTTAAGACATATTCATCAAATGATATAAGTTTCATTTAAAATTAGTTTGAGAATAATTTTCAATGTCCTGTTATTTAAATTTTCAAAGATTCCATTCAGATATATATGTTTAAGATGTCATTATTATTTTCCAGACATTCCAACATTTCAGATTGGTGTTCAATATTTGAAAGTAAAAAGACAAAATAGCGAATAAAAGCCACGTTAAGAGAATGTCCCGGTGGAGGGCTGTGAGTTTTCTTGAAAATTGGTGCATGCCACCATTTTTGATTGTATGATATTTCATTTTATGATTTCTTATTTTAACTTTTATAAATAATCAAGAAATTGGAATATAATGCCGAATTTAGAAAGTATATGTCACCATTTCTATTGATTCAATGTTGAAATAAGTATAAGAAATAATTATAAAGTGAATAAAATTATAATATTCAGTAGTTCACATATTTAACCTAAGAATATTGATACGAATGTTACTGAATTTTCAACTTTAAAACAGACAATTTATTCTTTTAAATTTTTGTTTGTGGTCTGATAATGACCTTTAATATCTCATGTTTTTTTGTAAATATTATTATCTATAAAACACGTCAAGGAAAATTCTAAGTAGGCGTTATAATTTGTCTCTTTGACAAAGAATTGATAAATGTTGTACTTCAATGGTAACAGTTTAAAAGCTAACTTTGCATAGGAATGTTCCATTTTTTTCTATTTAAATTAACAAAAAAATCATAATAAAAAAAACACCAAGAAACAACACGTCCTTTACCAAAATATGGTTGAATGTATTATAACTGATAAAAGATCTTTAACTTGAAAGAAGCTAATTTAAATTGACTCATACCATTCACTATTTCCTTTTTTGTATGGATTATTAAAGCTATTGTTAATCTAAAATAGCCAAATTTAAATTATTTAGCATATTTTAGGATTTGCTCTTTTAAAATAAGACTTAACATGATAAAGTTAGATAAGTTAGTGAATATAGTTATAAACTACACTTCCAAAATGCATTCAAATGTATATTATACTTTTATCATATAATAGAAATCTACGGAAGCGCCATGGTGCCAATTTAACATGCTCTATCAAAAATGATAACTCCTACAAAGGAGATAAATAAGGAGTTTATAACATTTATAAAGGAGATATTAACTACTCCTAAGTAGGCTTTTTATCTTCTACGTAGGAGTTATAAAGCCCTGCGTAGAAGTTATGAAGTCCTTATTAGGCTTTTTATCTCCTACGTAGGATTTTTATAGAACATGTTAAATTGGCACCATGACGCTTCCGTACAAATCCCTCTTAGCAGGCTATTCAAAAATAAACCAGGGCATAATAATGTCAAATGTCAATGTTTTAATGCTAAATAATTTCATTTACAGCAATTAAATATTCGAAAAGACGTAAAAGGGCAGACTGGTTTTATTTGCGTTAACCAGAAGATGACATCGCGTCTTTTTATCTCTACCAACCTTACTTACACTTCCTAATTTAATTTAATATGATCATTCATACACATTGCGTTAAAATATAGTTTTATAAATTGGTAAGCTTTGATATATAGTCACACTAACCTTTTATTAACACTTATCATTGAACTTTCCTACTACAACTCTTCCGCATAAGATTTGACGTTACAACATTAGATAAGACAAAATGAATTAATAATCATTTAAGACCAAATTACCTAACCAGACAGCTGCTTATCAAAGTGAGTAAAAAGAAATGTTTTAATAATTAATAATGTGGTCGGAAAATGTCTGGTAAAATAACATCATGTTCATTTTTGTCAATGATTATTTTCCATTTTCTCCTATAAAATATGAAGCATCTACATGTAAAATGACCAACAGTAGATTTACTGTTTACTAAGTATTGGTTAATTTTCGTCAGTCTTGAAAAAAATTTAATTTCAATTATGTTGATTTAACTTATTCTAACCTATATTTTTGATATGTTGATTGATTGTATTTTGAAATTACATTTTGTGCAATAGATCATTCCATTTTTCGAATTCTTTGGTACATTTAATCGACAGTAAATTGTCTAAAATACTATCCCGTAAAATCAGTGTATCACACTTTGCACGTTGTAAAGATTAAAAACATAATTTCAACCACTTAGTGGAATAGTGTTTGTTTCTGTAAACAATTATGCGTCGCTCTTGGCAGTTTTATTTCCATAAGTGCTGTCTAACAAAATCTAAACTTATACTAAATGTACCGAAGAATTTCAAAAAATTGATCGATTTTATTGGACAAAATGTAATTTCAACCACTTATTAATAAGCTAAAATTACACTTTCAGAGAAGAAAGATGCTGTTCAAATTTTATATGGTCGTATTAATTCTACTGCAGTACTGTTTGTTAGGTAAGGTAACAATGTGTTCAATATTTTATACCCCCGCCTCTATTAATTGTGTGTGATACATATATATGCCATATTGTCCGCCGCTACATAACTCAAAATCAAATTTTTAAAATTCTACCCATACCGGAAATTTTATCTGGCTAGGGGAGGTGATGCCAGATAAGTCGATACATTAAAGCGCATTTTATGAGTAAAAATGACGTCACTGTGGCATATTTGAGAATGAAAATGCGTGCCTATGATGACGTTAATTCAGCGTTATGAATTTTAGTTGTGATTATATACGCTGTTGTCAGAAAAAAGTTACGGATAAAAAAAACATGAATTTCCATGGAAAATTGTTTTATTGAGGTAAAGAATTTAAAATATAATATAGTAGAATACTGTATAAGTGGTTAATTTTGCAACGTGGAAATATTCGCGATGTTTGCGTATTGAAATTATTCGCAAATATTTGATCACGCAAAAATTATTTCTTTTTATGCAAACTTTCTTTTATTATTTGAGATCATATATTCATGTAGCATCTTACATGAATAAATTTGACTGTTCAGGTACTGGGATTTATTGTTCTCATTGTTTGTTTAAGTATGGTCTTGACAAATCACAAATGTTTTAATGAAATATTATTTGTGTTCATAACACGATAGGTTATTCTAATAACAAAAGAATGTTTCCTAATATGACAAAGAAATGTGTGATCAGGTCCTTTATCAAAATAACAATGGATATTTCAAACAATTATATAAATAATAAAGGTATCAAACAACTGTCAAACAACTGAACAGAAGGATTACAATAACGGCATATTCTCAACATAAACATACTTATTTAATAATAGATAGTATAAAAAAAAAACAGTATTAAATTCAAGAAATCATATTTTCGTAAATATTTCCGCACGCAAAAATTCCACTTTTTGACATTCGCAAATTTCTTGTGACGCATAAATATCCACTTATACAGTATGCAATAAAATATCTGATGTATGTTTACGGTTCTGATCGGAATATCCGTTCCTCGGAAACCCGCATATGGGCCACAATTCGCCTCGTTAGCGCCCAATGGGCGGATTCCTTTGGGGCGGATATTCCAATCCAAACCGCAACATTTGACAGATTTATTAAACCATTTCCGATAACACTAACGAAAACACCAGTCTGATATGCAAGAACTTATTATTAATCCTAATTAAATAGAAAAAAAACTTTAAAAAAAAAGCTATTAGCACAATCCTTGCAGAGCAACACATTTTGGGAGGTAGAGATTTATTCTTAGTGTTGAAAGGTGTTTTTATTTTTTAAAGAACTTGAAATAATTGTTATAGACATGATGCCGTTTATGTAGAAATGTAACTGCTCTACCGACGCCTGATCTGTAGAAGAAGCACTATAAGTGCGTATTTCAAAATGATGACATCAATTTAAGTAAAGCGTTTGTTACTTTTTTATAGAACGATTAAAAATGGTTCATAGAATTTATATCAACTTTACATGATCATATAATGTGATAACAAACATTCCTTGAGAGTATTGCAATGACGGCAAATAAGGCCTTAATTTTCTGGTGGGGGGGGGGAGGAATACGGAAACACTCTTTGAAGTTATTTGCTAAAATTTCAAGAATTGGTAATGAGCGGTGTATTCTAAACAAATGCCAAATGTCCTAAAAACACAGCATACTATATGCTTTAAGAATTTTCCTTTCTCTTTTAATTTAAAGGGTATGAAAAATGTAAAAATTAGAATAACATGAAATTCTATATTGTGATTAAGAATAAAACAAAAACATACACAAAATATAAAAATGAAATTAAAAAGACTGATATATCAAGCTATCTGCCTTGAAATGACCTTAAAAGTTTAATAAGCACAACAAAATTATTTAAAAAACACCAGAAATATGAATAAATATGATCGTTGAAAGATTGTAATGTTCATAAATTTAAGTTTCTTTCTTTTTTCACAGGAAGTGGCTCAAAAAAGGCTTTTACATTGAAACCACCGTCTACAATACTACGTACGTACTTAGACTCTAGTTATTTTTACAAGTAAATCGTTGTGATAGTGCCAGTCAAAATTATCTGAGTGTTGAAAATGAAATATAATTTAGACGATGCACTGTCTCAAATCGGTACCGGAAAATGTGTTTGTATTTCAAAAAATCAAGGTGCACGTTCAATAATTAAATTCATCTTAATCCATTATGCAAATATATTATTTGTTGTCATTTAGCAACCCACGGATGCGGCATACCTGTTGCTCAACCAATTACCAGTCGTATTGACAATATTAACATGTAGAAAAATTTTTACTGTTAAACTTCCGTTCCAATATGTAAAACAGAAAAAGATATAGATGAATTCTCCCATAATGTTATTCTCCCATAACGCTCTAATGGGGTATTTCTCCAAGTACGCCGTCATGGGAGATTTCTCCCATTTTAATTTTGGGAGATTTCCGCACCATTTTAATTTTGGGAGATTTCTCCCATTTACTAAATGGGTTAGTTCAGCCAATGGGAGAATTGCAAAATTCTTTAAATATATTCCTCGAATACTTATAAATTTATTATAAGTATTATATATTCAACACATGTAAAAATATTTAGAAAAAAACTCTTTTTCCTCCCACGGTTTTATTCTCCCACTTTAAGAAATGGGGTTTAAACCCCACTAAAGTCCCAGTGGGACACGTAAAACCCCGTGGGAGAATTGAAAAACCCCATGGGAGGTCACACTTTGAACGCTCACCCTGCGTTTAATTATTGCGCTATCTTTGTATAAAAGGTCAATAATCGTCTATTTTTATCCAAATCACTGTTTGATTTAACTTTTTGTATTGAAACTATATTAAAAAGGGTAGTTGAGTTTGCGAAAATTCCGGATTTGCAATCTTTTTCCGGAGGCTGTTATAATATAATTAATCAATCACTCGAGTGTGTTCCATCATATCATGTCACTCTCTAATAAATATGACACTTGTATTGTGATACTTAGTATAAAGTATTGGCTTCTTTTTTCTTATTGATTATTTATCATTCTTTATTATTTGTACATGTATGGCATGTTTCATTTGTAATTTGATTATTTTTTGTAACCAATTTGTGACGAAGAGCTATGACCAAACCAAAATGATATAAATGTTTTGTTCTGTTTTGCACTATTAACTTCACTTTTAAGTAGTGGAAAATCATTTTATTTCAAGCAAATTTGAATAACCAAGAAAATCTGAATAAAAATATGTATTTTGCCGCTTTTTTATACAAAACTGTTATATTTATCCCTGTCATGCTTAAAAATCCCTTAGATGGTCGGTTTAGAACTGAGAGAGCATGTCTGTGTGTAAATTCGCCATCTGAATCAACTGAATAAAGTACATTCCAAATTGAAAGATATAATATGCTCAACCTGATCTATCAACGTATTTTTTATGTAGATCTGATAATGACCTTATATGTTTCACCTTCTTTATAATTCTGATTTCCCGAAAAAGCTATTTTTAGCCATGCAATCAAACCAGTTTTTACATAGGCATTAGAAGAAGTATCAAAATACAGTTATCAAACTATTGATTTTTTTGAAGTAATCTTTAACAATTTAACTTGAAACTGTTACAATTTTTAATGGGCAAGATTGTTTCGCCAGTTTACCTGTCGGCTATATTTGCAACGCCATGTTTGTTCTCGAAGTCGTGCAAATTACCTACTCAGTATTGTGTTTTTCCAGGGTAAAAATTAGAAATTACATCGCTTTCAAAATTATGAAAGCTCGCTGATGATTGGCTGTGTGATAGGTAACCAGATATGACTTCGTATTTGGTCACGGTCAGATAAAAAAAGCGGAACGTTTTTTAGAGCTAAATTTTTAATTTTCAGTTTGGGTCTTTGCTCATTTTTTTTGATTTCAATTTTTTATCACGGGAAATTTTATAAAAAAACCATATTTAAAAATTTTCAAAAATTTGAGAAAATTCATTTCAAAAATTCTTTTTTGGGAAAATTTTTCCCCCAAAAAATTTACTTGTAGATTTTTCTATATATAAATTTTAACATTCCTTTTATGTTTTTTTCTTTCTTGACATTAGCGTTGTCTTGTTTTCACAAAATATCGTTTTTTAAAACCAGTTACATAAAATAAAAAACCTCAATATTTTTTGCAAGTAAGTAACAATGGTAAGGTAACAAACAAGAGGCCGAATACCTCCGAATACCTCCATTTCTAACCAGGAACCAAACTGTTGAACATTGGATATTTAAACATTATACATTAAGCAGACGATATTTTAACAAACGATATGTTTCGAGCATGCAAAGGGTTAAATGTGTTCTAAAACATTCTGCTCGTAAAATAAATTTATTAGTTTGAATCCATACACAGATTCTTGTGTCTAAACAGCTGAAATATCAGCTCGTTTTATTCCATTCACAAGATGTTTTGTTTTGGCAATGACATTATACCACAATATATTTATTATAACTAAAAGAGGGTGATAAATCAAGTAGGCACCAGGTGTAATAGTATCAAATTCTAACTCGCAGACTTTTGCACTGCTTCATAATACTTTAAAACATAAGCAAATATTTTTACCCATTAGCTTTATTAATAAAGATAGTTTATAGAATATATATTTCCCCCTTTTATTTGCAAATTCTTTTAATTATTCATTTAATAACATAAACATCACCTTGTAGATTTTAGCAAGCTTATTCATAAAGGGCGATAAGTAAAACGTTTACCGTCTACGAAATGTTCCTTTATGTAAACATAGTAACGATTTTCTTTGGTATTTCAATGGTTATCAGTAGCAATTTGATATATAGAGCATATTGAATGTGTGCAGGTTCAATACATAATTTATTGAACGAGTTAAATACATTTATAACTTACAAGCCTCTAGCGAGCATAATATATTTTTGTTTCCAACAAGATCAATAAATTTAGTAATGGAGCTACATGAATATTATATTCTATTTAACAAAAATCCAAAATTAGAACTGTTTATGATAAAAAGAACCATTTTTCATTGACGCGCCTATAGCATAACGCTAACATTTAGCCCTTCTTTACGCGCTGTTTGTATAACGCAAATGACGTCAGGTCAAATCAATTGCCCGGTCGTGCAATACCGTTTTTACGGAGTCGTAAAAGCGGTACGGGTAAGTAATTAACTGATTATAATGATTATTTTGTATTGAATAAATAAATTTAAATTTCTTAAAGGTAAAATAAGACATTTAAAAGAAATATCTTGAAAAAAGACACTCGGTGAAATTTAATATCCTGTATTTGTATCAACAGCAGTTCGGTTACCTGCATTTAAAATCTCATTCTGTTTTACTTTTACTTAAAATGACTTGTTCGACAATAGTTGATAAATATAAGTAGACAATTTTATTCCATTTTAAGGCTGACGCTCAGGTGATTTTAGTAAAGTACGCATATTATAAATTGACATTGACAAGTTCAGTAGAATTTAACATGAAATCTGATCGTATTCACGTTTATTGTTTCCACGTGATTAGAAATGGGAACCGAGGGAGTACTCACGTAGGCGACATTCTCATGTAGGCGTTAATACTATATATTTATATGAAGAATATTGAATTATACTATATATTTTGCTAAAATATAACATATATACAGAAAACAGAATAAGTACATAAGTACAGGTTTGTTTTTGTTTGATTTCCAAAAAAAAATTGTATAGTAAAATATGCCAAAATAAATAAATTGTTACATAAAATACGGATACGAATCCGGCTCTACTTAATATATCAATCTAAATATTGCTACAGCCGTAAATTAAAATGTCAAAATATAAAAAGTATTGATTCTTTATACGGTTATCAATTAACAGTCTTAGGCTTCTATATGTGCATTAATGTTCAAAATATTCATTCTACAATAAAAATATAAGAAACATATCTCAGCCAATCAAAACCAAATATAATGCATTTTTATCACATACCCTTGCAGCTTTGCGACGCCGTAATTTTAAACAGCACTGCGCGGCCGTGCAAATATTTTGACGTGACGTCATTTGCGTTAAACAAACATAGTTTAAAGACGCGCTAAATGTTAGCGTTACACTACAAATCTATTGACTCCTTGAATGAAAAATAATATGCTCACCAGAAGCATATTTTTAATCGACTCGTTCAATAAATTCAGTATTGGATTTACACTTATTCCATATCCTCTATTTATAGATTATCACATTTTAATCATATTCTGAAAACTGTCGAAAAAAAAATTTCATGCTAAGTACACCTTAATATCGCATAATTTAATGTTGATTACAAAACTAAGTTAAGTTTAAATTTTAGTTTTCAGAACAAACCCTATCGATTGGTACAAAATAATCCAAAGCATTCAAAAGATCTGTCAATAAGATCAAAATAATATAATAATGGTTGTTTAAGCTGTGAAGGAAAAGGGTTGGAAAATAGAAATGGCAGCAAACCTATTGGTCACTTTGTTTCCAGAATTTGGAAACAAGACTAAGGGAGGCAATAGATCGAACAGGCTCAATAACTTTCTTGTTATATGAAGTAAAAGAGACCCTTGTGGTACATACTGTGATTGCTCAAACTAGGATAGTTTGTATTACCGTCACTTCCAGCTTCTGATTGGTAAGCTGATTTCAAATCTTTGTAAGAGAGAAAAAAACAAAAAAAACAAAACAAACAAATAACAAAAAAATAACAAAAAACGAGTAAGCCTTTGAGCAACAACTGGCTCTACGTTTTTTCTGGCACGATGGAGTCTTATTAAAGCTTTTTTTTACACCCCATATGGCTGGCCAAACACCGATATGTTCAAAAACTTATTTACTGGATCATTTCCTACCTTCTTTTAGTAGAGATTGGACTAACGAGGATCCCATCTTACTCTTATTTGTTGGCAATGCATCATATGTCCCGCTATCATTAGTTTATTAGACAAATGTACTGTTTGTTTGTACTGCCAACCAACTCTTCTCATGTCTTGCAACCATTTGATTAAGTTTTTTTGGGTACCTTCAAAACATATTGTTACCAAAAAAAGTGCTGTATTTATGCGGAAGTACATGAGTAAGTATATTGCTCGTTACGACATGGCATAACTCTCCTACAAAGTATATCTCAAAGCTATGATCCTGCCAGCATTCATTCAGCTTTGAGGAAGATGGGCATTCTGCCGTTAGAGAAAAATATCATTTCCAAGGACCAACTTATCCAATGTTAAATGGCAAGGAAGAACAACTGACAGAAAAGTTGACAGACCTTAATCCGGCAAGGAGGCCTTCAAGAAGATTTTCGTCTCAAGGCGGAATTAAGTAAATCATCTTCGAGTGATTGAAACATGACGAAAGCGATAGTGAGTCATTTACAGAGTAAGTTTTCAACTTCTTAACTTTCTTTTATGAAATTCAAAGCTTTTTGGAAAAAGAAATATTACCTGATGTTTTTCTCTAGATGTTCCAGGTTCATGCTTTCGATTTTGTTTCAGATATGTGGTTATAGTGCACATCTGGATAAGCAAAAATTCACAGATCTTTTTTCCAGATGAATAATTTTGAGATCCATATCATAGAGTTCACCCACGTGGAAGTAAATATTTGCTTCAGATCTATTATAATCAGTTCAAGACTCAATCAATATGAAGAGGTCAATGATCAATGATTTACTCCTTTGCTTACCGGGAGCGATCTCAATATCTAAGCACCAGACAAGAAGACGATCATTTATGTGTCTTGCAAGGTACCAGGAAATTTGGAATAGGAAAACATATAAAAGAAGCAGACGACATTTTAACAGACGAAATATTTTCCAGGATGCAAAGAGTTAAATGTGTTGCATGTTCTTACTTAAAAACAGTTCTGAGGTAAAGACAAGTTTTTTACTTATAGACTGAATCTATAAAGAGACTCTTATAATCTTAATGTTTGAAATGTTAGCACGTTTTATTTCATTCATGTGATGTTTATTGGCATTGACATTATAAACTTTAAGTGGGTGATATAACAAGTAGGCGTCAGGTGTTTTAATATCGATTTTTAACCTGTTCTATACTGCAGCAGAAGTAACGAGATATAAACGTTTTTCGAAGATAACTGGAATAGAAAAAGTAGGATAATAGGCATAAACTTTATCTCGCGGATAAAGTGACCTCCTGGCCTCTTTTAGGTAGCAAGCTCGTGTCAGGTGCATATGAAAATAATTAAATAAATTTCTATTTTTCATTTTATAAAATGTGTCTCTGTTATTTTGGAAGGGGATAAATGACATTTTTATGTTGCCGTCGTTACCTCATGCAGTGGGTATAGTTCGCTGGCATTCAAGCTATGCAGAAGCACATACTGACAAAAAATGTTCAAAGCAAAATTCATGTTTGCTTTTCATAAGCCATACTATAAACATCTATGCTTTTGGCGTTAAATTTCAATGCGGCAGTATTCATAATATATGAGCCGTGTCACGACAAAACCAACAAAATGGGTTTGCGACAAGCATGGATCCAGACCAGCATTACCATTGAAGCTCATCACATACAATAAAATAAAGATGCATACCACACATTGTATTTTTAACATTATTCATGCGTCATAGCTCTTTCGCCCTAGTGGCAAAAGAAAATTATAAAGTATTAAAAGTAACCCAAAAATATATCAATCATCTTCTGAAAATATATGATCCGCGCCATGACAAAACCAACATACTGGGTTTGCGACCAGCATGGATCCAGACCAGCATGCTCATCCGCGCAGTCTGATCAGGATCCATGCTGTTTGCTATCAGTTTCTTTACTTATTATAGGGTCTGCAAGCTGACAGCATGGATCCTGATCAGACTGCGCGAATGCGCAGGCTATTCTGGATCCATGCTGCTCGCAAACGCATTACGTTGGTTTTGTCGTGACGCAGCTCATATTTTATTTCTGACGCGAACGAACCAAGCACATAAAACATCTTTGAAATAGTTAAATAAGTTATTCGAGTGAAAACTTCAATGAATTGAGAACTACAAAGTATTAATTTGTGGTGAAAGTAACCAATATTCGTCAGTACTTTAAGTACTTTGATTATAAGATATGAATGAATGGCGAATTTATCAGGATTCATTGGCGTCCGCGCTGAAGCGCGGCGCCCTTATGGAATGAAATCAGATTTTGTGAAAGGGCGACAGCAACTTCTCGAGCCTTTTAGTCGGTCATAATAAAAGCCGATCATTCCGATCGGTATGAGGGTGCTTGATTATTAATTAAGAATGAAATGCCGCGATATGTTACAATGAATAGCGAACTGAAGAATTTCGTAATGCAAACATTTTCAAATGAAATAACATTTTCCGTCAATAAATCGCGCTCTTCGGGGTTTTTTATTTATCATTTTGTAGTACACAGTGGGTTATCATGGTATGTTATTGTTGCACATGTATCCTAGAATGATCAGTTGATGACCTAAATATTCCAAAAATCTATTTATAGATATATCTATTTATCACTCCTATCGGTAATTACCGGTCTCTCCCGGTCTATTTTGACCGGGATTTACTAGTGACCAGCGAATAGTACCACACGTTTATTGTCCGGTCTCTCCCGGTTTTGGAGTAGATGTTTGATATCGTTACAATTAGAAAAAAAACAACAATAGCATGATTCACTTTATCTATATGAGATAAAAACTATAAATATGTACACGGATTTATATGTAATATAAATCCGTGATATGTACAATAATTGAGAAAAAGGTACATTTTCTGGTATTAAAATGACATTATCAACTTTGAAACATTTTATTTAATTTGTTATCCGTGTTTAGTAAAGATGCCGATGAATTATTCAAAGTTACAAATTAGATTTTATGAATTATTCAATTGATTGATTATTTAAAAAATGATAAAGAAAAATACAAATGTTCATGTACATGGTTTAAGAATAAACAGTATTATATATTGAAAGATAAACCATAATTTACTGACTTTTTCCAGTTAAGCTTTGACTTATAATCGTCGGTCAATATGACAATTGAATTCTTAAAATTTATTTTACAATTTTAATAAAAAAAGAGTAGTAAAAACTCAGTATTAAAATAGCAAAGTGTGAACAGATACCCTAAGAGGGGGTCTTCGCTAATAGCGATAGGGACAATTACAAAGGTGTGGTACGTTTTGATCATGCGTTACACAAATGGATTATAAATGATTGCATACATGTATATCCGTTGCTATTAATAACCACGATCATAAAGAAATAACAAGTAATATTCTAATCTCTAGCATGCCAATCAAAGTTCATAATGAACAATGTCTTTCGTCCGCTCATTCATAAGTGATATACATTTCTGGTAGTTTATAAGAATATCTTGTCATCATATGTGTACTAGTTCATCTTCACTTGCTGCATTTCTTGCTTGGACGCCCTTTGATGCTTTGCATCAATGCTTTTCTTGTATATTATTGATAACAAAGGGAAACAGTCCTAAAGTAAAAAGCAAAGAAAAGAAATTATGATTTATCTCCCTCTTTTGGTTACATGTAATATCAAGGGCATAAATATTACATTTGAACTGTAGTAAGTTAACCTTTTGAATAAGAACAGACACATTAAAAAAGTTGAGTTTTTCATTACCTTTACAGTTTAAGATAGCAAAATTATTACAATCTGACATTGTTGTGTATCTTAAAATATTTGACACTTTTTTACAGTTCGACATTATAATTTTCTGACATTGACATAGTTATACGTCACCTTATACTTACATGTAAATATGCAATATATACGCAATGAAGGCTGCTTATCAAAACTATTCTGATGACCGATGACCCACATTAGTGATTCCCTTTAGAGAAATCTCCAGCTGTTAGTATCTATACAGGGTTTACTATAAACTCATATAGTAGTCACGAAGTAAACGGCCACATTAGTACTCTACGAAGATTTCAGCCATGTTTAAATTTGTTTGCCTTTTGTTAGGCATTGCGGCTGCAAATGCAACAAATAGTAAGTGATATGTATTATTTATATGAAGTTGCCGAGGTCTATTTTGTTTGTTATCAGTAATGTTTTTCTTTTTTTAGTTATTGGTGCTAAAGACACAATGATATTATTATTATTATGGTTATATGGTTATTGCATATACAGTTAAATGGCAATCTTCAACTTTTTGGTGAAGGAGGACAAATCCTTAAATGCTATTCGTGCACTATTTCATAAATCGATCGGGAAGACTTAAAAACACAACGACCTTTCGAGAGCTTTGTTGGACCACATTGGTAACGAATCACCTTTGTTACACTGTTGTTTCAAATGTGTAACGGAAAAAAAGACATATGTATCATATTTTGTTACGAATGTGATCGATGCCGATCCTTTTTGATTCGGGGTATAAAAGGAAAAATGTTGCGAGCAAAAAAATGAATTATTACTTTGTTAGTAAGGATCATATTTGTCGCTCGATAGTACTTAAGAGAGATAACTACTTTGTGCATTGTCTGAACTTTTGCTTTGGATTATATCATATGCAGACAGCCGATATTTAATTAAATCTTTCTGTCAACTGTTTGTCTTGTTTCTTTTTGTCTGAGCTGATAAGCACATATTTATTAGTCAAAATTAAATTAAAACTTATGGAAATCGTTTGTGCAAAAGGAATTTAGGAACTGTGTAGTTGTAATGGTAATTGAAGTGATAGTAGTAGTAATAGTAGTAGAAGAAGGAATTGTTTCGATGTTAACAAAACCTCTACTGCAAGGCGCAAGGACAGCTGTACAGTTAAAATCCGGTTTATATTTCACCGCTTTATGTCGCATAAGTTACTTAAAACTCCCCTATCTTGCAACATTACCATTAACAAAGACACTCCGTGTGATATGCGAATTTAGTTGAACCGGGCCACCCGTCTCTCCAGGTTTAGGAGCTAAGGAATGCATTTTTAAAAGTTAATTTAGCTTAACTTGAATCACTATTATAGGCAAGGGTAAGACAATTATATAACTTTTCTACCGCCAGAGACCACGAACTGGAAACATCTATATGCGGTTGTATCGAATTCGCTAGCCGATATGTCGTATCATCGACGACGATGATGATAACGGGCAATCAATAAATAATATTCATGGCAAAGTTTGTTACATACACATGTATATGGTTCTAAAATCCCTTTTCGCAAATGCAATCACTTATGCAAAATATCTGTTAAAAATGTGATTTGTTACGAATGTCGTCCAACAAGCTTCTTCGTGCGAAAGAGTTAAGAGTTTTCACGCCCGTTTAACTCACAACGAGTGAAAAATGTCCATCGGTAAAAATGTTGTGAGCAACTTCCGTTCCTCGTTGTGAGCACCCATCTATGACGTGTGAAACGATAAACAAGGTGAGTTTTTCATAATTTTTGAAGATTACAGACATTTATGTAAAAATATCGGAATGCAGTTAGCTAGCGATGTGTTTTCTGAGTATGCACATATAAAGATATTGCCTGTTGGTGGACAATTTGATGGAAATACCGTGCGACGGAGTCACTCGGGGTAGCTGGAAAACTGGAGACAACTTCTCTTTGGACCTAATTTAACATTGAAAACGTTGTTCTGGTGACGTTTTGTGCATTCTAACCTAAAACAGATGCCCACAAGTCTTCAGCGTGAATTATTATCTGAAAGTTTTCATAGAAACGGAGATATACCCTTTTTGCTTTAATCCTCGTTGTGAGCACCATAACCTCGTTGTGAGCAAGACAAGCGCAGTGCGTGTATGGTTTTAATATGTAATTCAGATGGTGAAAATGTAATGTTCAATCTACCAAAGCAATTAAAACGTTTTTGCACAGCAGCATTTCTTCGCAAGACGTTGTGCATACCCCAAAGGAAGTCATATTAGTTTTGACCTGTCCGTCTGTCAGTCCGTCCGAAAACTTTAACATTGGCCGTAACTTCCTTATTAATAAACGGATTTGATTCATATTTGAACACAACATCCCTTAGCACAAGACATTCCTACGGACCTGTATAATTTACCTTGACCCTTGAATGGCCTTTACCTTGAAGGTCAAATTGTCCAAAAACATTTAAGATTGGCCATAATGTCCTGGCATAATGTTTAGGCACAACACCTCTTTGGACAAGGCCTTCCAACTATCCTATATTCTTTTGACCTTGACCCCTGAATGACCTTCACCATGAAGGTCAAATTGTCCAAAAACTTAAAAATTAGTCATTACTTCCTTATAAGTATACGGATTATACTCATATTTTGACACAACACTCCTTTAGACAAGACGTTCAAACTGATTTGTTTTTTTTTACCTTGTACCCTGGATAACATTCTAGAACATCCAAAATCTTTAACATTGGTCATAATTAACTTCTTTATTAGTAAGTAAAATTAATTCATATTTGGACACAATGCCCCCTTTGGACAAGACTTTCAAACTGACCTATATTTATTTCACATTGACCTTGAAAGACCTTCACATTGAAGATCTAATTGTCCAACAACAAATAATCTATCTGGTCCATAAATCAAAGGGGCATTGTCAACTTACCTTGACAGTTCTTGTTTTATATACCTTGGTCAGTCTTCAGCTCAGGATAAACACACGTATGTGTGTATCACACAGACTGTGAAATTGTTGAAATATTCATAAACTCCCCGTGATGTTCACTCGTGCCACACTAGAGTATAAGAAATAAAATACCTGATTTAGCTCCATTGTTTATCTGATGTCTATGAACATGAAGAATAATTTTCAAAAAAAAAAAAAAAAAAAAAAAAAAAGAAGAACTATTGCAAAGAAAAACTATTGTACAAAAACGTTTTGATTGCGTTTGGTAGATTTAAAATTGTATTCTCGCCATTTGAATTACATATTAAAACCAGACAAGCACTTCGCTTGTCTTGCTCACAACGAGGTTATGGTGCTCACAACGAGGATTAAAGCAAAAAAGGGTATATCTCCGTTTCTACGAAGACTTTCAGGTAATAATTTACGCTGAAGACTTGTGGGCGTCTGTTTTAGGTTAGAATGCACAAAACGTCACCAGAATAGACGTTTTCAATGTTAAATTAGGTCCAAAGAGAATTTGTCTCTAGTTTTCCAGCTACCCCGAGTGACTGCGTCGCACGGTATTTCCATCAAATTGTCCACCAACAGGCAATATCTTTACATGTGCATACTCGGAAAACACATCGCTAGCTAACTGCATTCCGATATTTTTACATAAATGTCTGTAATCTTCAAAAATTATGAAAAACTCACCTTGTTTATCGTTTCACACGTCATAGATGGGTGCTCACAACGAGGAACGGAAGTTGCTCACAACATTTTTACCGATGGACATTTTTCACTCGTTGTGAGTTAAACGGGCGTGAGTTTTTGTGAGAATCGAACAATGGGGCAAACAATTCGATGTCAGCGACCTTTGCTGCGCGGCATAAATATAATTTTGATATAGATATATGACAAGAAGACAGAAAACTTGATTCTCGAAACGAATCGTATAAATCTGATGTATGAATCTCTCTCTTGCACATTATTTGCTCATAAAGATGGCTATGCCATTTTATCCAAAAGAGGTTTGAAGTGTGTTCGTAATCATGTGTGTAAATACTTGATTTTAACACGAGTTTTTAACTTCAGTAAATTGTACAAAGATAAGGAATGATTCACAAAGTTCAATATGATTTAATATGATAATTATACGATTAAGATATACATCGGCTTTGTGACCTAAATGGACGTCTTACATATAATCAACTTTATGATTGGTTCAATTTAAAACATATTTTCACTGATACTTTCTTCTTAACCACAACTGATTGACAACTTTTTCTTCACATTCTTTCAAAAAGAAGAAAATAATAAAGTATACAAGATCATTGACAGCCCGCAAGCTATATTGGGACCGACATGACTGCTGGAAAATGATACCTGATGAGTGTAAAGTGTACTGTTTCTGATATTATAACGCAGTTTTTCAAAATTATTCGCAAAATCTTTGTTTTAGAGGTTAAGCATTTCTTACTCCTAGCGCTTTGATAAAAATATCGTTACACCCTGGCGTGCCTTTCTTTGGTGGACCACCGTCAATATTCTGAAAAAAAATTCCCGCTGCGACTGACAAGTAGACACCAATTTATGTTTTTTCAAAAGTATACTATTTCTTGTTATGTCTTAATTTCAAAACGAGGAATGAAAAGTATTATATTGAATCAGTAACAGCACTGTTCTGATAAAACAAAATTTTGAGAAAGGTAAACAGTAATATTAATGATGTTCTCGCAAAGAATTGTCATTATATTGAAACACAATTGTCTTTCCACAGCAAAAAGAGCTTATACATGTGGTAGCAACGATTACTTCACACACAATAATGGTGAAATTGCCAGTCATGCTGGGTTCGACGCCGGACACAACTACGGCAAAAACCTTAACTGTATTTGGAGAATCGAAGCACCTGATGGCATGAACGTCGAACTTGTTGCCAAGGCCTTTAACATAGAAGATGATCCCGCGTATGTATGCTTTTATATTTTTATTCGTGCATTTTTAGTATTTCTTCTAATGCCCTTATAACAACCAACATTTTAATAAGGTTTGCAATTAATCAATCTACCTGATTCAAGTTCACATCTACTTAATTCTTAATTACATGTTCCTAATGCGTAGCGTTATTTAGCAGATTGGCTAGTACTATTCTTTATAAAAATAATCTTCTTTATTACACCAGATGTGCATATGATTACTTAGAGATTTTCGATGGAAACTCAACTCACTCACCGAGCCTTGGTAAATATTGTGGAAATATATTCAACCCAATCTCCTCGACTCAACGGTTCCTAACAATGCAGCTAATTACCGACGACAGCACTCAGCTCCAGGGGTTCAAGCTGTTCTACAATTTCACCACGCAAGTTATACGTAAGTTTTTACAAGTAACAATGTAGAGCAGTCATTTAAAATAACATTCATTGACCCATATTGATGTAACACAAAATAACATCATGTAAAAGTAATACCAGGCAATAAAAGGTTAGTTTGAAATTGCGTAGATAATAAATACTAGAACTCTCTTTGGAAAAGCTTTACAATATTCAAAGTTAGATTTTTTTTATTTGTACCATTACAAAATTAATTTTGATTTCAAACAGTATTTCAGTTGTTTTAAACACAAACACATGTACCATGATAATTCAATAATACCTAGTTCAGTTGACATCTTCCCTTTCCCCCCCCCCCCAAGCAAAAGCTGGAAAGTCGTCATATGACCTCTATAGTGTTGGTGTGACTATTGCATCATTTATGTTGTATACTTAATGTATTATATTTATAATCAAGGGAAATAGTACACGTAGATAACATTCCCGAGTATGAACATCTGGAAAAAGGTAATCCCCCGGAAGCATTAAAACCAACAAAATTACATGAAAATTGCAGACTCGGTTTGACTGAGTCTGTACATGAGGGATAATGAAAATTTGCAACATCCCTCACGTCCACTGCACCGGCTTTATCGGTACTCAATTTTCAACAGTGCAGTCACACATATACATAAGATTGTATTGTTATATCTGACTGTAATCGGTGAAATATTTATTTGTATCTTACAATACTGAAATCGTTTCAGTTTCAATTTTATCTAAACCAAGGCACATACATTGCAAATGTTTTACTTTAAATCTTTAAGAGACCAGGATCCGGTTGTTTAAAACATTGGTTAGTGTCAACCCGGTCCTGGGTGTTTAATATTTTAACTCATTGTCAAAATAGAGACCTTAATAACATACCTGGATAGGCATCCCAAATGAATCATTTTCTTAATTACAGATACAGTATGCTCTTCCTCGAGTAAAATAGTTTAATTAAACCTATGAAATTCTGAATGAATATGTCTGAATTAAAAATGAAACAATGAATATTCTAGGTATGGGAAGCAGCTTTCTCTATAAAATGTCAAGTAAAGTTAGTCTTTTCTTTAAAAAAATGGCTGTTTTTAATGACGTTATATATTCATATTGTGCGTAAAATTTTAAATATAAATTATCTACTTTGTGTGAGTCAATACATGTTAAGTCAATATTTACAAAGAGACTGTGTAGCAATTACCGATAGTTTTTTTATCAAATTTAGCATAATATATCTTAAACTTTTAATTTTTAAAACATTAAAAACGTGAGAATTTTTAACTTTCAGTATTTTTTTAAGAAAAGTTTTTTTTTTCCATTTCAGACTCTTGTCACCATACACAATTCGAATGCGCAAACGGTAAATGTATTGATATGTCGTACAGATGTGATAATGATGATGATTGTGGTGATGACAGTGATGAGCAAGGTTGTACAGGAGGATCAAATACTGGATGTATGCTAGTTTGTTCTTTTATATAGCCATTCATACAATGACAGGCTACTACATGTACGTCATCGCGCACCTGCAAAATGCTCCCAATCGGATTGTTCGTTTGTGTAAACATCGGGAGCATTTTGCATGTGCGCGATGACGTAGTTTTCTACCATTGCCAAATGCGACTTTGTAAGAGCAATTTTGAACAATCAAGGTGTTTATGTAAACAATAAGCACGGCTGTTGTAAAGTTATGAATAATTTTTTCTCTAATTGTGCTCTATAACAAGTTCGTTTTAACGACTTTGACAGATTATGTCACAGCGTTTAACTGTTGTTTGCTAAATATGAACTTATACAAATGTTTATTGTTGGCCATGTTATTGGCTTATACCTGTAAAAACATTTAAAACTAGAATTCAACAGTATTGCTTAAAATTTACAATAATGGTCTACAGTTAAAGTGACATTACGCCCATACAAGGGTATTCGGTTATACTTGTAAAAACATTTAAAACCAGAATTCAACAGTATTGCTTAAAATTTACAATAATGGTCTACAGTTAAAGTGACATTACGCCCATACAAGGGTATATAGTGAGTGAACAGTGTAAAAGTCAGAACAAGTTTACATTTTGTCAGATCTCTTTCAATTGTATAATTTACTTCACATGAACCATAAATTACACACATGGCCCAAAGAAAATTTCTCTATATATCTATTAGAATTTACCTGAACAGTCAATTTATAAAAAAAGTGGGGCAGTCTTTTTTATATTTAAGGCAGGGTATATATTCTATCAAAAACGTTTTCCAATATCGACTGTTGGTCAATCATCATTATGACAGTTAATCTTTCTAAATATGATGTCAATTTAGTTCAACTTGACGATGAAAATATGAGCATAATGTCACTTTTAACCTTTGCCAAAGACCAATTTTTAATATAAGACAACAACATTTTTTCTTTAAATTACGCGTCATCAATCGTATTTGTACAAGGCAAAATGACATAACATATGGTAAAAGTTACTTTGAAACAAGTCCGGTGTTTCATAGAAAGCAAATGAAAATTCATTACAACAGCTGAAATTACAATTGCCACAAAATGCAGTGTTTGTCATCATCAGTAGAAGAATAACTTACTTACAGTGAATTTTTTTACTTAAAATACCATAATTATGCTTTATTAATTCGTTAGCACTTAATAATTCATGGCATTCTTAAATTTCGCGTTGTGAATCGTCTACTTATTTCATTTCATCTACCTTTAAATGATATTTCCAAGACGTAAAACATATCTTTTATAAGGATGTGTGCGGCAAATAAAACACTTAAAATAATTATAGCAGGGCATCGTAATGATATACATAAAATTATATGATAATTAGGTGCCGCAGATGAGTGGCGATGCCCGGATAGGACGTGTATATCACGTGACTGGCTATGTGACGGAGATGACGATTGTAACGATAATTCAGATGAATTACCAACTAACTGTCTCGGAACTGGTAATGTCCTTCATTTATAAAATATATAATTCAATGATATACTTTGATAATTTGAAGAGGCCAAGAAAATAAACCCAGTGACAATTATGATATTGGTAGTATTTTCATCAAAATATTGTTCAGGACAAAGTGAAACTAGGAGATAAGTGAATAACGGAAAACGGGGGCGTTATTCGGTATAAATTCAAGTATTTTGGAGCATGAAACGCATGACATTATTTCTTGTTCCGTATTGTAAGAGGTGGGTTTTGTATATGAAGTACAATTAATGCCTTCTTTATTAGAAGGTAGATAAATTATTTTTCTTTCTTAGTTAAGATTACAGACCGCGCTAAGAGTAAAACTTCAACATATGTATTTGTATAGATTAAAAGTCTGATAAGGAAAATTACGTTATAACCTTTTAACCTTTATTGTGTCGAGAAAATTACAAATAAGCAAACATTATGCAATTGTTAGATCTAAATCGAGACGTTCTAGTCATATTATACTAATATAGTAAACTAATTTATTCAGGTATCATTCATTGTCAGTACGACATATATAGCCCGAATACAGCTCACACCGAAAATAAGACTTTTTATACTCAATACTACGAGAACAGCTACGAGGACCATCAAAGCTTCGACTTTTACGACTGTGGCTAGGACTAAAACCGTAATAGACTATAAAGTAAAAATGCCTGCATCTTAGACGGTTCAAACATGTTGTTTCACTTTACGAAAAATTTACTTCAGAAACATTTTATGTAGGGGTTAGTCACTAAAAATGGGCGGGCTTTACATTTTCATGTCAAGGCAGTGATTTGTACATTAGTTGAGGTTTTTGCCAAACGCAGATCAAAGATAGTCACGTGGTCTGGGCACTGTTGTAATTATATATACAATCTATCATCATACAGACAGTGATTGTTTTTGGGACCAATACTATGTCTGTTCGCCGTAACTCCAAACAAACACAAGATAGCGAATGTAAGATTGTGCCAATATTTTCTGATTGTAATCCATTATCTCGATAATGTTGATATGAAACTATTACTTTTAAACAGGATCTTCAAATTGTGGGAATCAAAACATCACAGGATCTGCTGGTACCATCACTAGCCCTGGTTTCCCCTCGTCGTACCCGAGTGACACTCATTGTACATACATTGTACTAGCTCCACCAGGAACCAAGGTACAAATAAATATCTGTCTTTATATATTAAGTATCAGTACCATGTTATTATAACGTTGTAATGTCCACAAAGTGCAGGTCCCTTCTCTTACATTTTATATAAATACCAATTTTGATTTAACCACAAACATAAGCATGTGTTATTTTTGTTAATAAGAACGTTGTGGTGAAATTCTTATTGTTGTCCACAAATCTGGTAAGACGAATCGGACAGGTTATGGTCATGTAGGGAGAGATATATGCATTGATACTTGACTGCTGATTTGACTGAATTTCTTTTATTCTAAAAAAAAATAATTAATGTTAAAGCTGGTTCCAGAATGGTTTGGTTTTGAAGTTTTGAAATATATACATTTACAGATCTTTCAAACATAAATAAAATCTAAAAAGGGCTCAGTAAACAAATTTATGACATAATTTTATTCTACCTCATTCATTTTCAACTTTGTCTTTCAAACGGGCTATATAACTGACCGGACACGATAAAACACATGTTCTCATATTTACAGTAAGCGAGGAAATAATTAAAACAAGCAAGAATAACATTTATATTATAGTTAAGATAAAAAAAATAACTGTAAAGTTATTGACAATTCTTTTTGCTTGTATATTTATATCAATAGATATATATATACATGTATATAATTATATATATATATTTTACAGAGTATAGCATTCAAATTTGATGACCAATTTCATATTGAGCCCGACACTTCATGTGATTTCGACTTTGTTAAGATCAGTGGTGACGGCATGGCATCCGCACATGGTTAATTTGTTATTTTATTCATTTTTTAACACTAGTTTAGTTCACGAATTTAACTGTGGCCCGAGGTGTAAAACACAATTTTATAATATTACTATTGTATTGGAATATAATATACTACCTAGGCTTAAACGCTTATAATAATAATAATAAGTGTAAAACATTATTTTGGTTATTTTGCGTGAAGAAAAAAAACTTTGCTGATAAAAAACACTAGCAAGCAATAAAGTATAAGATTACATTTTTTTGCAAAAAAAGTATCAAAAAGTAAGAATACTTAATACAGGACCCTGGGAGAAAATTTCATTCAAAGCTCAAGAAACACAGCGAATTAGTTTTTCATGTTCTATCTATCATATTTTTGAATAAACGAAGGCTGTCCCACATAGTCGTGTACAAAACATTTAACACCCGAACTTAAAATAATTTGCACAAGTGTATCTCCACCAATTTGAAGTAAACTGAGAAACATTCATTCAAGAAAGTATACATACATTAAATAATCAAGCATAGATACACAAATTAATACATGCCTGATGCCTATCTTTTTAAAGGTCCGTTCTGTGGAAACGTCTCACCAGGACAGTTAACAGTACCCGGAGATCATGCTTATGTGACATTCACATCCGACGACTCTGATGAATACACCGGCTTCAGATTGGACTGGAAAGCTATACAGTAGTTCTTCCTGGTGTTTGTGTATAAGTTGACGAAATATTAAATTTCTTACGAAAAACTCGGACCTCTTTTTGTTTTATGCAACGTGTTTTCTTTACCAGAATATATGACATGGTATAAGAGTTATTGGAAAAAAGAGTAAAAAAGTGATTGTATAATTATGTATTAATAAAACAAGTCAACCTACATCTGTCTAAACAGACATTTGCTAAAATTGTTTTCGACATCAATTGTATGTAAATGGTAGGAAAAATATGCGGGTACCATTAGATACAACACATATCTTAACCAACAGTGGTGGCACGGACGGAAAATTGGGAACAAATTCACTAGTCATATAAACATAAATATCACGCCACAAGATGTTCTTGTCTATTTCTTCCATAGACCAGACTATAATAGCTAAATCATGTGACCCGACCATTTACATCCCAAACTTCTTCGAGACCTAGCAAGACCACTTGCCGCATACTTTAACAAATTTATTAGTTCTTCTTTTCCTGCATCATTAAAACTCGCTAATGTAACTCCAATTTCTAGAAAATCGGGCAGACCCTAGTCCCTTAAAAAACCGTCCTATCTCATTGTAAAGTTGTATAGGAAAACTGATGCAGTTGCGTAATCAGTTTGTAAGTAAAAAATGCTTACCCCTCCACAATCAAGTTTTATAAGAGGTTAGACTTAAGCTAATCATTAAATGTACTTTTACAACGATATTTGTTAAGCCCTTGACCAAGTTAAAGAGGTTAGGACTATATTTTGCGACATTTAAAAAGTTTATGATCGCGTTTAGCGTCATGATTTCCTCAACAAAATTTCTTCTTTATGTGTATAGGGATCACTTCTTCAATGGTTGTCCTCTTATTTGTATTTGTATTCTGGGAGACAAAGAGTTCAATTCAAAATATTTCCTCTACATGAGCACCATTTTCTGCAGATATCCTTCATAGCTCAATCATTGGTCCTTTTTTGTTCCTTGTTTACGTTAATGATATTGTTAGCGGAGTGTCTTTTTACATCAAACTTGCAGATGATACACGTTTGTTTATAGTCGTAGATAACCCACATTCCGCAGCTAACTTAACATAGACCTCAAACGAATGCATGCTTGGACAAAGACCTGTCTTGTTGCTCTCAATCCATTGAAAACAGCAACTATGATTTTTTTACGTAAAATTGTCTTAGCCTTCCGATAAAAGAGTCAGCTACAACTTTATGTTGACGTGGTATGGGGTAACTAAACTAACGATAAAAAATAAATAAAAATATAAACCATCTGTTGTTCGTCAACATAAAATATACAGAGGATATTGAATGAGTGTAAGTTCAATACTGAATTTATTGCACGAGTTAAATAAAATTATATTATGCGATCCTCTGGCGAGTACTAGTATAATATTATTTTATTCAACGAGTTCAATAAATTCAGTAATGAACTTGCACGAATTTAATATTCTTTTTATCACATACCCAAAACAAAGACCGTTTAAAGTGAAGGGAGAATAATTTTTCATTGACGCGCCTATAGTTTAACGCTAACATTTAGCGTCTTTACGCTATGTTTGTATGACGTCACGTCAAATATATGCACGGCCGTGCAATACCATTTTTTTTTATACAGAGTCGCAAATTCTGCACAAAAAGGATTTCGTTATAAATATTATTGACAGGTTATACGACCGTATATAAACGGTTGTTTGCAATATAACGGCTAACGGCTCGGACTATATTTCCTAACAGCCGTTTAAATAAGGCCATATAACCTGTGAAAAAAAATCTTTATAACTAATAATATAAGCGTTGATATTGATTTTTTTTACTATCAACATACTGTTTCAAAGCAAACCAAAGCAAGATCGATACAATGTCAATTAAACGTTGTTTCAACTTTCAAGTGGGACACTATATTATCCGTTTTTAATCAGTGAAAAAATATATGTTATGTTTGAAATGAAATAGGATTTTATTGTTGTCAATTAACTCGTCTATATACTTTATTAACGATCAAACAGAGTTACTGACCTGCCCGGTAACAACTGTTGTTTTTGATGGAAATTCGAATTTCTACTGGAAAGTAATTAAGACCTGACGTAGATATTGTAACATTTGTCGATGTTTTGACAAGATTTTTAGTATCTCATTATTATGCATTATTTTTTTAGATATCAATACATTTCATAGGCCAAAGTTTTAACCAAACCACGTCACCATAAGACATCTGTTACAAATTGTGAAAATTTGAAGAACATCACAAGTTAATTTCATTCAGAGTGTCAACGAGGAAAGTAGAAAAAATAAAGTGAGCTTGGAAAATATAAAAAATACTCCGCTTAGGTGCCCAAGAAGTCCATACGGTGAGTACATTTATCTTTCATTTTATTATAAATATTCATCTTTAATATAAACAATTTTTCACTTTTGATTTTATTTAGTCAGATGTTCATTGTTTTATTTTTTTTAATTCAAAACTACATTGTCAAATTAGGGGTATTTTATTCTTTACACCATTTGATATGGCAATAAGCTAATGATGACATTGCAAGTATGGTACACGTAAATACAGCAATTAAAAAGGTCCTCGCAAAAATGCGCTCATGATGGATACCTTGCCAAATCATTCCTGCTCACATGTCATTTTCTATTTATGTCACTATTGGACCTTATTCCGAATATTTTGAAAATCATTTAAATTTGCAAAATTATTCTTATCTCGAATGCACTGTCCATGACAGATGGGTCAGGTATAAAATAAAAGAATATGCTTACATCCAATTCCTACCTGGTAATAAACACTTATTCATGGTAAGAAATATCAAAATCCATTTGTAAATAAGTGAAAAATAACAACTTATATCGACCGTATTTTTTTTCAAAATGCCCGTTACATGTTTCACGGTAAATTGTGTTTTAAATGTTGGATGTTTGTGTTACACAGTATTTAAGGCAAATCCTCTAGTAACCTCCAATTAACTGTTCACAATATATGGACCTTATATTTATTTCTACACACAAGAACTTGTAGAAATTTCCGCCATAACTCTATAAATTTAGAAATATATCCCTGATAAAGTTTTGGAAAATGTTTCTATAAAAAAATATATATGTTTCATTTTAAATCGTATTCAAAATAAATAAAACATGTATTTTTTTTCTAACAATGATTTTTTCCAATTTTCAAAATAACCTGTGGCTTTCTGAATGGGGAAATATAGCGCAATAAATCAGAAAAGCGGGAAAACCTGAAATCAAATTCCAACAACTGAAAATGGAATTTACCCACATATTTTATAAATATATATTTTTTTTTTTATTTCAATTCAATTTAATTTGCATGGTATATAGCAGGGACATATTTCTGTCTTCTAGATGATATAAGTCAGATGCTGTTAAGTCATGGTTCTGGTGAGGAAAAGTACGAGTCATTTTAGGGGAAAATATTGGCATTTTTAGGAGAAACTATACCTATTTTGGGCTAGGGGAAACAGCCTTTATTCGACAGTAAAATACAGTGAAAAAACAAAACACTGTCAGACTTAAAAGGATGTGTTGGAAGGAAACGGATATGTATTTTTTCCAGTTAACTGTATGTTACACCCTTAACTACTACATATGGGATCTTTACATATTTTTACATATCGTTGTATAATTATTATTATAACTGATCATTAATAGCTTCTAGCTTTTTCCTCTTCTCTGATAGATTACCTGTAAAGTACACTTATTTATTTCTGTATACATTGTAGTTTTCTTTTAATTTTCAATCCCTCAATACTGAATTTATTGAACGAGCTGAATAAAATCAAAATATGCGAGCCTCTGGCGAGCGTAATATTATTTTATTCAACGAGTTCAATAAATTCATTGATGAACGTACACGAATTTAATATTCTATTTATTCAAGACCGTTTGAAGTGAAAAAGAACAATTTTTCATTGATGCGCCTATGGAGCAACGCTAACATTTAACGCTATGTTTGTATAACGCAAATGACGCCACGTCAAAATACGTGCACGGCCGTGCAATACCATATTTACATATAGTCGCAAAAACGGTACGGGTATGTGCTAAATTATGTTAACAACTTATTAAAAATAAATATCGTTTAAACCAACGTTATAAATATTATGAATATATTATAGAACCCCTTCAAACGGCTATTCAAATAATTATTATATCTTGTAAGGGAGATACATGCATAACTGACATTTCACTAATGCCTGTAGACAATAAAAGGTAAACATTTTGTAATTATTTCTATTAGGGAGATACTTTTTCTCTACCTTAATTATTGTATCTATAACGAAATAAGCTGTACTATGAGTGAACACACAATCTATAACGAAGTGTTTTTGTTTGTTCATTGATATGATGTTAAAGAAGCTCATCACATACAAAGAAATAAAGATGCATACCACACAATGTATTTTTAACATTATTCATGTGCTCCTTCGCCATAGTGGCAAAAGAAAATTATGAATTATTAAAAGTTACCAAAAAAAATCAATCATCTTCTAAAAATATGTTATGACTTAAATAGTATGCATAGTTCATAGAATTAAGATATTTTACTTCTTTTCAGAAAATTCAACCGTAAATTCTCATGAAATGAGATCAGTTATGTCATAATATCAGTATACTTAGGCTCTATGTTATTATTTGTTTCTACTTATGGTATTAACAAAAATAATTCTAATTACAACACATTATTAACTGATAGAATTTCTAAGTTTAAAAGATTTTCAACAAATATTCTTATTCAAAGGTTTCTTATAATTATTTATTTTCAGAATTAAATGATTCTATAAATTTATACTTATTTGGTCTGTTCGTTAAGAGTTTCTTAATTCTGTATAAAATGAGCATTCAAAATCAAAATCATATTCATCTTCAAGAGTATTGCATATTAAACATTGTCTATCGTTTAAGGGTATTCTGGTAGGTTTGGTCCACCTACCAGCTTCTACTTGTAATCTATGAGAGAACACTATCAAACGTGTCTTTTTAGTATATTAAATTCTGAATAAACTGGTCGTTTAATCTTTGTTTAACTAAGGAAAAAATATCTTATCATCACATTCACCTTGATATATCCATATATCAACAAAACCTAGTGAACATAACAAATCTTTTAACATGGAACACCAATTTCGCCTATTTTCATGCTGTTCAAAATCATCTTTTAACAACAAGTACATAATGAAAAAACATTTGTTTGATCCCAAATGTAATATATTTAACCAATATTGAAAAGGATGCACAGTTTTAAAGGACACACGACCTTATTCTCTACAAACAAATAAAGTTATTTTGGGTTGTTTTTGCAACACCCAAAATATTTTTACAAAATTGTAAATGCAATGCACCCTTTCAATTGATAAATCATTTACAAAACCATACACTCCACTGCAATATTTTAAAATCGGAGACATCATATTTGCGTATAATAGTAAAATTATTTTAAACATGCTTACATCCAAGCCAGTCATATAACCATGTATAAAAAATTAAAATATGGCAACTGATGTACAATTTTAAAGAAATCCAACTTTATATCAACAGGTGGCATTTTGTACTTTCTCTCTCCAACCAATATAATATAATATAATATATAATACATTGCTTACTTTTGTATGTAAGAATTCATTTATTTTAGGTGGACTTTCATTTGATGTTTTGGTAAAAAACGTCTCAACAACTCCCAGTGTTAAATTACTATTTGTTTACATGTTTTGTTTCTTAGCGTAAGTTAGACCGAAATACTGTATCCGTTCTGTGTATTCATACTATTGTGTTCGAGGTCTTTATCCGAATACTTACGGAAAGAGCCGAAAAGATGCGATTGGTTTAAGTACCACATTTTATTACCGATCTCTCTGGTACATAAGGTGAACGTTATATGATAAATAATAATAATGATAATAATAAAATCATAGAAACAGAGACACACCAAAATGTTACAGACATGCCCTTAACTACAATCTTTAAATTATTACTCCAATATAATTATTCTACATTACATGTGCAAGTATGTTTGGATTGATTTTTAAAACGAACAAATTCAGTCATCGAAATTATTTCACATAAAAAAGAAAAAGTTTCAGATTACATCAATGATGGCAACGGCTTTGACCCGTTACTCTTAAGTAACTGTCGTCTTATTTTTTCTATGTTTTTTTTTCATTTCGAGATGATATACTGTATACCCGTGATAAGCGTGCCAAACTTCGCTGGTTCCCGTGAGATCAACGTTACTGAACATATACCCTTTTACTTGTGACAGAGAATTCAAATTTTAAGTTACCAATTATCTGTTTTTATCTCTTTACAATCAATTTCATATAGTCTTATTGATGAATATATAACAACTGTTGCTTTTTCAACGATATTCGAATCCATATACATTACTAGAATCCCACGTAGATATTGTAACAGTTGTCGATGTTTTGAGAAGTCATTAGTATTCATTAAATTTCTAAGTATCAGAACAGTTCAGTACATTTAAAACTTTAAATTTTTTCTATACCTCGTCATCATATAACGCGTCTGTCAAGGACTAATAATGTATTTTTTGTATTGATACTAATGTGTTCGTGGTCCTTATCCGGAGACTGACGGAAAGGGCCGAAAAACTGCGATTGGTTTATGTTCCACATTTTATCTTCGATTTCTATGTTACATAAGGTCAACGCTATTAGTGTAACGCCGGGAGCCACTCTGATTACATAACATGAAGGAAATCTAGAGAGGATGGTTATCTTTTATTAGGCAATAGTTAATGGAAAGGATCAAATGATCAAGATCAGGTCCATGTGCAACACAAATGGCAAACACCTAGAGCAATAATATTTACAATAACCGTAATAATTGTGCCAAATTATGCAGGTTCCCTTGAAAAAAATATTACCAAAAATACACCCTTTTACTTCTGCCAGAGAATTCAAATTTTAAGTTACCAATAAACTGTTTTTTTTAAAATAAAGTTTTATGTGCATCGTGCCAAAAATGGCAGCTTCCCATGAAACCAACATTACTGAATATACAGACTTGTACTTGTAACACAGAAATCCAATTTTTAAGGTGACAATTTCCTGTTGTTTTTTTTTCTCTTTAAAAACCATGTTCATATAGGCGTTTTGATAACTGTATAACAACTGTTGCTTTTTCAACGAAAATCGAATTTCTATACATGATTAAGATCTGACATAGATATTGTAACAGTTGTCGATGTTTTGACAAGTTAGTGTCTCATTAGTATTCATTAAATTTCTAAATATCAGAATTGTTCAGAACATTTAAGTGTTTAAAGTTTGTCCAAAACTCGTCATCATATTATGCGTCTGTCACGTACTATTAATGCATTTTGTGTATTCATACTATTGTGATCCAGGTCTTTATCCGGAGACTGACGGAAAGGGCCGAAAAGTTGCGATTGGTTTATATACCACATTTGATTACCGATCTCTCTGTAACATGAAATTAACGTTATAGGAGTAACGCCGGGAACCATTCTGATAACATAACGTGAAAGAAATCTATAGGATGGTTTCGTTATCTTGTATCCGACAGTAGTAAATAGATAGGAGTAAATGATCAAGTCCATTGGCAAAACAAATGACAAACACAAATAGCTGTAGACGCAGAGCAATATAATTTACAAAACATGTGATAATTGTGCCAAAATATGCAGGTTCCCTCGAGACAAACATTACAAAAATTACACCCTTTTACTTTTGACAGAGAATTCAAGTTTTAAGTTACCAATAAACTTATTTCGTTTCTTTAAAATCAAGTTCGTGATAATTGTGCCAAAACATGCAGGTTCCCTCGAGACCAACATTACCAAAAATACACCCTTTTACTTGTGACAGAGAATTCATGACAATTTTTTAGTTACCAATTACCTGTTTTTTTCTCTTTAAAATCAAATTCATATAGGCGTTTTGATACCTGTATAACAACTGTTGCTTTTTCAACGAAAATCGAATTTCTATACATGATTTAGATCTGACATAGATATTGTAACAGTTGTCGATGCTTTGACAAGTTAGTATCTAATTAGTATTTATTAAATTTCTACGTATCAGAACAGTTCAGTATATTTCAGTGTTTAATGTTTTTTCCAAGCCTCGTCATCATATAACGCGTCTGTCAAGTACTTAAACTGTATTTTGTGAATTCATACTGTTGTGTTCGAGGTCTTTATCCGAAAACTGACGGAAAAGGCCGAACATTTGCGACTGGTTTCTGAGTAACAGAGAATTCAAGTTTTAAGTTACCAATTACCTGTTTATTTCTTAAAAATCTAATTCATATAGACGCATTGATGAATATATAACAACTATTGCTCTTTCAACAAAATTCGAATTTCTCTACATGATTTAGATCTGACAAAGATAATGTAACAGTTGTCGATGTTTTGACAAGTTAGTGTCTCATTAGTATTCATTAAATTTCTACGTATCAGAATATTGTAGTACATTTCAGAGTTTAAAATCTTTACCAAAACTAATCATCCTATAACATCTGTTACAAATTAATATTTTATTTTTCAGAGTTGGAAGACTTCACAAGTTTATTTGATTAAAAAGTACATCGAGGAAAAGTATAAAACTAAACCGAGCTTGGAAAATATAACGATACACCTCCTAGTTGCCTCAAAAGTTAAAACGGTGAGTACGTTTATTTTTTTATTTTATTATTTATATTCATCTTTAATACAAACTTAACAATATTTTACTTTTGATTTGTTTAATCAAATGTATTTTTGTTTAATTGTCAATTAAAAACAACATTGTAAAATGAAGGGAAAATCAATTGTTTATTGCATTTATGATGGCATTACAAGTATGGCACAAGTTGCGAAAAATAACAGCCATGCATGTTCCTAATAACTTTAACACTAGTCTAACAGTTTGATAATAAAACAGAAAAAAGACAAAACAAAAAATAAAATAGAAACAGAGGCAAGCCAAAGTGTTAAAGACACGTGTTTAACATTTTATTTGGATAACGATTTTCGAGTTATTAATTGATTATAATTGAAATGTTATATTCCTCATAATGATTGGATTGATGAATAAATGAACTAAATCATTCTTCAAAATTTTATCAGATTATAGAGAATATGTTTCAGTGATATCACTGATGACCATTCCTCTGTTATATTTTCGACACACTTTTACTATGTTTGTCATTTCGAGATTATATATTTGCAATAAATTTTACAATACCCTTGATAATCGTGGCACAATTGAACATACACCCTTTAACTTGTGACAGAGAATTCAAATTTTAAATGACCAATTTTCTGGTGTTTTTTTAATCAAATACTTATAGGCGTATTAATAACTTTATAACAACTGTTGCCTTCGTCATGGAAAATCGAATTTATATATATGATTAAGATCTGACATAGATATTGTAACAGTTGTCGATGTTTTGACAAGTTAGTATCTAATTAGTATTCATTAAATTTCTACGTATCAGAATATAGTAGTACATTTCAGAGTTTTAAGTCTTTACCAAAAGTAATCATCTTATAACATCTGTTACAAATTAATAATTTATTTTTCAGAGTTGGAAGACTTCACAAGTTTGTTTGATTAATAAGTATATCTAGGAAAAGTATCAAACTAAACTCAGCTTGGAAAATATAACAATACACAATATACAGGTTTATTTGATTAAAAAGTATATCCAGGAAAAGTATCAAACTAAACTCAGCTTGGAAAATATAACAATACACAATACAAGTTAAAACGGTGAGTACATTTATTATTTTATTTTATTATTTATATTCATCTTTAATACAAACTTAACAATCCTCCACTTTTGAATTTTTAATTAAATGCATTTTTTGTTTAATTTCCAATAAAAATCAACATTGTAAAATAAAGGGGTAGAAAAATGTAAAATAAAGTTTATTTTTTTATTGTATTTGGCAATAAGTTTATGATGGCATTACAAGTATGGTACAAATGGCGAAAAATGACAGTTATGCATGTTCCTTATAAATTTGACGCTAGTTTGATAATAAAACAGAAAAACAGGACAAAACAAAAAAGAAAAGAAAAAACAACAAAGAAAAAAAAAACAAAAAAAAAAACACACACACCTAAAAACAAATAGAAACACAAAAAGACATTCGCTTAACATTTTATTCGGAAAAAATCTTCGAATTATTATTTAATTATAATTAAATTGTCTTATTTTTAGATAATTTTAGGATTGATAAATAGATGAACATAATCGGTCATCAAAATTATTTCAGATTAAAAAAAATGTTTCAGATTCCGTCAATGATGGTTCACTTTTAAGTAATTTTTGGCACACGTTTTCTATTAATAATAAAGTGTACAATACCCGTGATAATCGTGGCACAATTCGCAGGGTAAAATAGGTTAAATAGCAGGTTAAATACTGCTTTTAAGCTTGACCTGCTATAGTATTGTGGGCGGAACTTAATGAACCTCCACTTGTGATTACAACTCTAAATTACAAAAGTTGTTCGCATACTGAATAGTATGGACTATTCTTTGTATAAAAAATCTTAATTGCGTGGTAATGTTCCACCTTTTTTTTTTAGATATCATGATGATATTTAAACTTATTTACATCTAAGCCAGTCGTAATTCCATGCATACAAAAATAAAAATATGCCCACTGATGTACAATTTGAAAAGAATCCGACTTAATATCAACAGGTGGCATTTTGTTCTTTCGGTTTCTACAACCATAATAATATAATATTAAATATAATGCATTGTTTGCTTTTGTATCTAAGATTTCATTTATTTTAGGTGCACTTTTACTTGATGTTTTGGAAAAAAAATGTCAACAACTCCTATCATTAAATTACTATTTCTTTACATGGTTTGTTTCTTAGCGTAGGTTAGATCGAAATACTATATTCATTCTGTATATATGGAGACTGACGAAAAGGGTTGAGAAGTTGCGATTGGTTTATATACCACATTTGATTACCGATCTCTCTGTTACATGAGAAAAACGTTATATGATTAACGCCGGGAACCATACTTATTAAATAACGTGAAGGAAATCAATAGGATGGTTTCGTTATCCGACAGAAGTAAATCGAAAAGAGGTAAATGATCAAAAAGCTGTAGGCGCGGAGCAATAAATGGCGCGAACAATAACAAACAACATGTTTATAATTATATTCGGAGAAGTTCGAACCTTAATTTATATTGCTAACACATAAATTAGTATAATTATATATATTTACTTATTTCACGATTTTCATACTTATAACATTTGAGCCGCGTCACGACAAAACGAACATAATAAGTTTGCGACCAGCATGGATCCAGACCAGCCTGCGCATCCGCGCAGTCTGATCAGGATTCATGCTGTTCGCTATCAGTTTCTCTACTTGTTATAGGGCCTGTAAGCGAACAGCATGGATCCTGATCAGACTGCGCGGATGTGCAGGCTGGTCTGGATCCATGCTGGTCGCAAACCCATTATGTTGGTTTTGTCGTGACGCGGCTCATTTGTACTTACTTTTTTGATAATTTGAATCCATCTTAGGTTTGATGTCAATAGTGTCTTTCATATTTATCTATTCGTCTTGGTGGGACGAAATTATAGACCGCATTTCTACACGTACAGTACACTTAGTCTAGTCTTACAGTTTGATAATAATAATAATAATAATAATAATAATAATAATAATAATAATAATAATAATAATAATAATAATAATAATAATAATAATAATAATAATTATTATTATTATAATAAACCAAAATGTTTCAGACTTGCACTAAACTACAATCTTAAAAATTATTACTACAATATAATTGAATTGTCTTATTCTACATTACATGTATGTTTGGATTGATTAATAAACGAACAAATTCAGTCATCGAAATTATTTCACATTTTAAAGAAAATGTTTCAGATTACATCAATGATGGCAACGGCTTTGACCAGTTACTCTTAAGTAACTGTCGTCTTATTTTTTCTATGTTTTTTTCATTTCGAGATGATATACTGTATACCCGTGATAAGCGTGCCAAACTTCGCAGGTTCCCGTGAGAGCAACGTTACTGAACATATACCCCTTTACTTGTGACAGAGAATTCAAATTTAAAGTTACCAATTATCTGTTTTTATCTCTTTGAAATCAATTTCAAACAGTCTAATTGATGAATATATAACAACTGTTGCTTTTTCAACGATATTCGAATCCATATGCATTACTAGAATCCCACGTAGATTCGATGTTTGACAAGTCATTAGTATTCATTAAATTTCTAAGTATCAGAACAGTTCAGTACATTTAAGACTTTAAAATTTTTCTATACCTCAACATCATATAAAGCGTCTCTCACGTACTATTAATGTATTTTGTGTATTCCGGAGACTGACGGAATGGGCCGAAAAGTTGCGATTGGTTTATGTTCCACATTTGATCATTGATTTCTATGTTACATAAGGTCAACGCTATTAGTGTAACGCCGGGAACCACTCTGATTACATAACATGAAGGAAATCTAGAGGATGGTTATCTTTTATTAGACAGCAGTTAATGGAAATGATTAAATGAGCAAAATCAGGTCCATGTGCAACACAAATGGCAAACACAAAGAGCAATAAATTTACAATAACCGTGATAATTGTGCCAAAATATGCAGGTTCCCGTGAAGCCAACATTACCAAAAATACACACTTGTACTTGTAACACAGAAATTCATTTTTTAAGTTACAAATTACCTGTTTTTTCTCTCTTTAAAATCAAATTCATATAGGCGTATTAATAACAGTATAACAACTGTTAGCTTTTTTAACGAAAATCGAATTTCTATATATGATTAAGATCCGACATAGATATTGTAACAGTTGTCGATGTTTTGACAACTTGAAGTTAGTGTCTCATTAGTATTAATTAAATTTCTACGTATCAGAACAGTTCAGAACATTTAAGTGTTTAAAGTTGTCCAAAACTCGTCATCATATTATGCGTCTGTCACGTACTATTAATGTATTTTGTGTATTCATACTATTGTGTTCGATGTCTTTATCCGAAAACTGACGGAAAGGGCCGAAAAGTTGCGACTGGTTTATGTACCACATTTGATTACCGATCTGTATGCTACATGAGATTATTGTTATATGAGTTACGCCGGGAACCATTCTGGTGACATAACGTAACGGAAGTCTAGAGGATGGTTTCGTTATCTTGTAGCTGACAGTAGTAAATCGAAAGGAGCAAAATCAGGTCCATTGGCAAAAAAATAATTGCAAACACAAATAGCTGATGACACAGAGCAAAAGAATTTACAATACATTCGATAATTGTGCCAAAATTCGCAGGTTCCCTCGAGACCAACATTACCAAAAATACACCCTTTTACTTGTGACAGAGAATTCAATTTTAAAGTTACAAAATTTCTGTTCTTTTTTCTTTAAAATCAAATTCATATAGGCGTTTTGATAACTATATAACAACTGTTGCTTTTTCAACGAAAATCGAATTTCTATACATTATTAAGATCTGACATAGATATAATGTCACAGTTGTCGATGTTTTGACAAGTTAGTATCTCATTAGTATTCATTGAGTATCATAACAGATCAGTATATTTAAGTGTTTAATGTTTTTCCAAACCTCGTCATCATATAACGCGTCTGTCACGTACTTACACTGTATTTTGTGAATTCAGACTGTTGTGTTCGAGGTCTTTATCCGAAAACTGACGGAAAGGGCCGAAAATGTGCGACTGGTTTATGAGTAACAGAGAATTCAAGTTTTAAGTTACCAATTACCTGTTTTTCCTTTAAAATTAAATTCATATAGACGTATTGATGAATATAAAACAACTGTTGCTCTTTCCACAAAATTCGAATTTCTCTATATGATTTAGATCTGACAAAGATATTGTAACAGTTGTCGATGTTTTGACAAGTTCTGAAGTTAGTGTCTTATTAGTATTCATTAAATTTCTACGTATCAGAGTATTATAGTACATTTCAGAGTTTAAAGTCTTTACCAAAACTAATTATCTTATAACATATGTTACAAATTAATATTTTATTTTTCAGAGTTGGAAGACTTCACAAGTTTATTTGATTAAAAAGTACATCGAGGAAAAGTATAAAACTAAACCGAGCTTGGAAAATATAACGATACTCCTCCTTGTTGCCTCAAAAGTAAAAACGGTGAGTACGTTAATTTTTTTATTTTATTATTTATATTCTTCTCTAATACAAACTTAACAATATTTCACTTTTGATTTGTTTAATTAAATGTATTTTTGTCAATTAAAAACAGCATTGTAAAATGAAGGGAAAGTCAATTGTTTATAGCATTTATGATGGCATTACAAGTATGGCACAAGTTGCGAAAAATAACAGCCATGCATGTTCCTAATAACTTTAACACTAGTCTTAAAGTTTTATAATAAAACAGAAAAAAGACAAAACAAAAAATAAAATAAAATAGAAACAGAGACGAGCCAAAGTGTTAAAGACACGTGTTTAACATTTTATTTGGAAAATAATCTTCGAATTATTAATTGATTATAATTGAAATGTTATATTCCTCATTATGTTTGGATTGATTAATAAATGAACTAAATCATTCTCCAAAATTTTATCAGATTATAGAGAATATGTTTCAGTAATATCACTGATGACCATTACTCTGTTGTAATTTTCGACACACCTTTTCTATGTTTGTCATTTCGAGATGATATATTTGCAATAAAATTTACAATACCCTTGATAATCGTGGCACAATTCGCAGGTTCCCGTTAGACCAACGTTACTGAGCATACTTTTGCTTGTGACAGATAATTCAAATTTTAAGTTACCAATTACCTGGGTTTATTTTAATCAAATACTTATAGGCGTATAAATAACTGTTTAACAACTGTTGCTTTCGTCATGGAAATTCGAATTTCTATACATGATTTAGATGTGACATAGATATTGTCACAGTTGTCGATGTTTTGACAAGTTAGTGTCTCATTAGTATTCATTAAATTTCTAAGTAGCAATACATTTTATGTACATTTCAGAGTTTAAAGTTTTTTTCAAACCTCGTCATCATATAACGCGTCTGTCACGTACTATTAATGTATTTTGAGTTTTCATACTATTGTGTTCGTGGTCCTTATCAGAAGACTGACGGAAAGGGCCGAATAGTTACGATTGGTTTATATACCACATTTGATGAACGTTATAGGAGTAACGCCGGGAACCATTCTGATTACATAACGTGAAGAAAATCTAGAGGATGGTTTCGTTATCTTGTATCCGACAGAAGTAAATAGATAGGAGTAAATTCAAATGATCAAGTCCATGGGCAAAATAACTGGCCAACACTAATAGCTGTAGGCGCGTAGCAACAAAATTTACAAAATTCGCAGGTTCCCTTGAGACCAACATTACCAAAAAATACACAATTTTACTTGTGACAGACAATTCAAGTTTTAAAGTTCCAATGAACTGTTTCTTTCTTAAACATCAAGTTCGTAATTATCTTGCCACAGTTTCGCAGGCTCCCGTGAGACCAACATTACTGACAAACCCTTTTTTACTTGTAACAGAGAATTCAGGTTTTAAGTTACAAATTACTTGTTTTTCTTTAAAATGAAATTCATATATTAGGCGTATTAATATCTAACAACTGTTTTTTCTATACATGATTAAGATTCGACATAGATATAATGTCACAGTTGTCGATGTTTTGACAAGTTAGTATCTCATTAGTATTCATTAAATTTCTACGTATCAGAACATTTGATGTATAGTCGGTTCCTATGATATCAAGGGTTCTATGATATCAAAGTATTTAAATTTTCTGTGACTGCTAGTAAAAGCAACACCTGATGATGCTAATATTTGTAAAACTTGCATACTAGATTCATTTTCATCTGCCAATTAATTTAATTTGGTGAATAATGAATGTATTTGTGTCAAGAAAACTATTTTATAAAACCTTCATATTTGACTACCATTTTCCTTAATGGTTTTACACCGTCAATTAAAATATGTTATAAACACATATACATGTACTGACATATAGTCTGTTCAGATAGTTTTAATTTTATTTAAGTTAGCTGTTGGAAGTTTTTCACAACTTAACTTGTAAGTTTTGACCCATCTATAGATATATCCTTCCATACTTGCTTTTTTGGGGATTATCTTGATACCGTAGTAACCTCCTCTGAAATTACCCAAAATGGCAGACCTTTAAAATATTCTAAAAAAAATGTCATTTCTATTGGTTCTTTTGAAATGATTTTTTGATCAACAGTTCTGGAAAAGGTTCAATTATAAGATGGAAAAACAATCTCATTCATTTATGATATTTATATTTAAATATTTTCCGATAAACGTTAAGTCCCGTGATATCATAGAACCCCGGGCTACATTTCAAAGTTTTTCCAAACCTCATCATCATATATAACGCGTCTGTCACGTACTTACAATGTTTTTTGTATATTCATATTATTTTGATCGAAGACTGACATAAATGGACGAAAATTTGCGACTGGTTTATGAGTAACAGAGAATTCAAGTATTAAGTTACCAATTACCTGTTTTTTTCTTAAAAATCTAATTCATATAGACGTATTGATGAATATATAACAACTGTTGCTCTTTCAACAAAATTCGAATTTCTCTATATGATTTAGATCTGACATATTGTAACAGTTGTCGATGTTTTGACAAGTTAGTGTCTCATTAGTATTCATTAAATTTCTACGTATCAGAATATTATAGTACATTTCAGAGTTTAAAGTCTTTACCAAAACTAATCATCCTATAACATCTGTTACAAATTAATATTTTATTTTTCAGAGTTGTCAAACATCACAGGTTTATTTGATTCAAAAGTATATCTGGGAAAAGTATCAAACTAAACTCAGCTTGGAAAATATAACGATACACCGCCTAGTTGCCTCAAAAGTTAAAACGGTGAGTACGTTTATTTTTTTATTTTGTTATTTATATTCATCTTTAATACAAACTTAACAATATTTCACTTTTGATTTGTTTAATAAAATGTATTTTTGTTTAATTGTCAATTAAAAACAACATTGTAAAATGAAGGGAAAGTCAATTGTTTATTGCAATTATGATGACATTACAAGTATGGCGCACGTGGCGAAAAATAACAGCTATGCATGTTCCTTATAACTAGTCTTACAGTTTGAAAATAAAACAGAAAAAAAGACAAAACAAAAAATAAAATAAAATAGAAACAAGAACAAGCCAAAGTGTTTAAGACATGTGTTTAACACTTTAATTGGAAAATAATCTTCGAATAATTAATTGATTATAATTGAAATGTTTTATTCCTCATTATGTTTGGATTGATTAATAAATGAACTAAATCATTCTCCAAAATTTTATCAGATTATAGAGAATATGTTTCAGTGATATCACTGATGACCATTACTCTGTTGTAATTTTCGACACACTTTTTCTATGTTTGTCATTTCGAGATGATATATTTGCAATAAAATTTACAATACCCTTGATAATCGTGGCACAATTCGCAGGTTCCCGTTAGACCAACGTTACTGAGCATACTTTTGCTTGTGACAGAGAATTTAAATTTTAAGTTACCAATTACCTGGTTTTTTTAATCAAATACTTATAGGCGTATTAATAACTGTATAACAACTGTTGCTTTTTCAACGAAAATCGAATTTCTATACATGATTAAGATCCGACATAGATATTGTAACAGTTGTCGATGTTTTGACAAGTTAGTATCTCATTAGTATTCATTAAATTTCTACGTATCAGAAAATTTGATGTATATTTCAGAGTTTAAAGTTTTTTCAAACCTCATCATCATATAACGCGTCTGTCACGTACTAATAATGTATTTTGCGTTTTAATACTATTGTGTTCGAGGTCCTTATCAGAAGACTGACGGAAAGGGCCGAATAGTTACGATTGGTTTATATACCACATTTGATTACCGATCTCTCTGTAACATGAGATAAACGTTATATGATTAACGCCGGGAACTATTCTGATTACATAACGTGAAGGAAATCTAGAGGATGGTTTCGTTATCTTGTATCCGACAGTAGTAAATCGAAAGAGTAAATGATCAAAATCATGTCCATTGGCAAAACAATTGACAAACAAAAATAGCTATAGACGCAGAGCAATATAATTTACAAAACATGTGATAATTGTGCAAAAATATGCAGGTTCCCTCGAGACAAATATTACAAAAATTACACCCTTTTACTTTTGACAGAGAATTCAAGTTTTAAGTTACCAATAAACTTATTTCTTTTCTTTAAATCAAGTTCGTGATAATTGTGCCAAATTTGCAGGTTCCATCGAGACCAACATTACCAAAAATACACCCTTTTACTTGTGACAGATAATTCATGACAATTTTTAAGTTACCAATTACCTGATGTTTTTCTCTTTAAAATCAAATTCATATAGGCGTGTTAATAACTGTTTAACAACTGTTGCTTTTTCAACGAAAATCGAATTTCTATACATGATTAAGATCTGACAAAGATATTGTAACAGTTGTCGATGTTTTGACAAGTTAGTATCTCATAAGTATTCATTAAATTTCTACGTATCAGAATATTGTAGTACATTTCAGAGTTTAAAGTTTTTTCAAACCTCATCATCATATATAACGCGTCTGTCACGTACTAAGAATGTATTTTGCGTTTTAATACTTCTGTGTTCGAGGTCCTTATCAGAAGACTGACGGAAAGGGCCGAATAGTTACGATTGGTTTATATACCACATTTGATTACCGATCTTTCTGTTACATGAGATGAACGTTATAGGAGTAACGCCGGGAACCATTCTGATGGCATAACGTGAAGGAAATCTAGAGGATGGTTTCGTTATCTTGTATCCGACAGTAGTAAATCGAAAGGAGTAAATGATCAAGACCGTGGGCACAATAACTGGCCAACACTTATAGCTGCAGGCGCGGAGCAACAAAATTTACAAAATTCGCAGGTTCCCTTGAGACCAACATTACCAAAAAATACACAATTTTACTTGTGACAGACAATTCAAGTTTTAAGTTACCAATGAACTGTTTCTTTCTTAAACATCAAGTTCGTAATTATCTTGCCACAGTTCGCAGGCTCCCGTGAGACCAGCATTACTGACACACCCTTTTACTTGTAACAGAGAATTCAGGTTTTAAGTTTCCAATTTTTTGCTTTTTTTCTTTAAAATGAAATTCATATAGGTGTATTAATAACTGTATACCAACTGTTGCTTTTTTTTCTATACATGATTAAGATTCGACAAAGATATTGTAACAGTTGTCGATGTTTTGACAAGTTAGTATCTCATTAGTATTCATTAAATTTCTACGTATCAGAACATTTGATGTATATTTCAGAGTTTAAAGTTTTCCAAACCTCATCATCATATATAACGCGTCTGTCACGTACTTACAATGTATTTTGTGTTTTCATACTGTTGTGTTCGAGGTCTTTATCCGAAAACTGACGGAAAAGGCCGAAAATTTGCGACTGGTTTATGACTAACAGAGAATTCAAGTTTTAAGTTACAAATTACCTGTTTTTCCTTTAAAATCAAATTCATATAGGCGTATTGATGAATATATAACAACTGTTGCTCTTTCAACAAAATTCGAATTTCCCTACATGATTTAGATCTGACAAAGATAATGTAACAGTTGTCGATGTTTTGACAAGTTAGTGTCTCATTAGTATTCATTAAATTTCTAAGTATCAGAATATTGTAGTACATTTCAGAGTTCATAGTCTTAACCAAAACTAATCATCTTATAACATCTGTTACAAATTAATATTTTATTTTTCAGAGTTGTCAAACATCACAGGTTTATTTGATTCAAAAGTATATCTGGGAGAAGTATCAAACTAAACTCAGCTTGGAAAATATAACAATACACAATACATAGGTTTATTTGATTCAAAAGTATATCCAGGAAAAGTATCAAACTAAACTCAGCTTGGAAAATATAACAATACACAATACAAGTTAAAACGGTGAGTACGTTTTTATTTTATTTTATTGTTTATATTCATCTTTAATACAAACTTAACAATTTTCACTTTTGATTTTTTAATCAAATGTATTTTTGTTTAATTTTCAATGAAAGGGTAGTTTATTTTTTATTGCATTTGGCAATAAGTTTATGATTGCATTACAAGTATTGTACAAATGGCGAAAAAAGACGGTCAAGCATGTTCCTTATAACTTTAACGCTAGTCTTACAGTTTGATAATAAAACAGAAAAACAGGACAAAACAAAAAAGTACATAACCAAAAAACCAATAAATAAATAAATAAATAAATGAAAGAACGAAAGAAAGAAAGAAAGAAACAGACACACACACGCCAACATGTTAAAGACATGCGCTTTACATTTCATTCGGAAATATTAATTAATTATAATTAAATTGTCTTATTTTTACATTATGTAAGGATTGATAAATTGATGAACAAAATCGGTCATCAAAATTATTTCAGATTAAAAAAAAATGTTTCAGATTCCGTCAATGAGGACGGCGGTTTTGACCAATGACTTTTTAGTAATTTTCGGCACACGTTTTCTGTTAATAATAAAGTTTACAATACCCGTGATGATCGTGCCAAAATCCGAAGGTTTTTCGTACGACCAACATTACTGAGCATACGCCCTTTTACTTGTGACAGATAATTCAAATTTTATGTTGGCAATAAAATAATTTTTTTTAAAATCAACTTCATGTAGGCATTTTGATAACAATATAGTCTTATTTATTTAAAATTTGCATGGGCTTAAAATTTAAAAACAGAAAATGTTAAGCTAAAAGAAGCCATCAGATCTGTTTTTTTTCCGAGTTAATTCACCTTATTTTTTTTTCATTTTTTTTTCATTTTGCTAGCGTTATTTCAGGCCATTTCAATAACAGATAACTTATACATTTTCATATGTGTAACAAACTTTATGTTTACTATTTCGTTTAGTTTTGTCCTGAGTAAGAATACAAAATGTCATGGAATTCTTTAAATACATGTGCTTTCGAGTTAAAGTAGTGACTGAACATTCTTTAGAAATATTTCATTAAAAAAAAGGCATTGGTTTAGGTAAGGAGGAAACAAAACAGAAAGGCTTTGATTACATTGACTGTAAGTTCTGTGCAATATTTTTGTCAAATTTTAAGGCAGATAGCTCGATAATGGGATCAACTTTTACGCGTTAATTATTTCTTTTATATATGTAGCTGTCAAAAGCCCATTAAAAATAAATTGTGTTTGTAATATTTTCTGATTATGGAAAAATTATCAATCTAGTAGGTTTTTTAATGACATGCATTAAACGTAATTTAAAGTACATAATGGCTCAGAAATATATTATCTGAAATATCAAACATGTGTTTAATAATGTTTTAATAATGGACCTGAAGCAAGCTTGATGTTTATCAACCAATATAAAATAGCGCTGAACTTGAAGTAATGTGTTGTAATAGTACCAAATTGTAAACAAAGTAGTATTTTGACTTTCGTATAAAATGTACTAATTGTCTAAAAATATACCAAAATATTGCTAATAGAGCGAAAGAAGCAAATTTAAACTTAGTTCTTCTATACAGTATGGCAAATTAATGTTTTTTGGAAACTTAACAAAATACCAAACATAAAAGTAAAGCTGGTAGTAATGTACTAAGGCTTAATAGACCTTTAAACGATTTTAACAAGAACAATGACTTTTTGGAGTAAATTTAGGAAAAGTTTCTTTATTTTACATTGTTAAATAAAATTAAAAAGTAATAATATACTTACGTCGTTCATGTCGACCGTTTTTGTAACACACTTTACGTCAGCTAAAATGTTGTTTTAACATAAATGCCAATGAACTGTTATTGTTGTCGTTTGTTGTGATATTAAGATAATATTCCATGGTATGTCGTTCACATATTTGTACAAATTAAAATGATGATACTTTATGTTCTTTCAGTAAAGATATTTGATTTCATCCTTTTTTTTCTGTGGATATTTTCAATTGGACGAAGATGTCGATGTTAATATATGCCACACTGGTAAGAAAATAATTTGATTTTTAACAAGTTTTTATATTTTAAATTTCCTGATTATTAGATAAACGTAAGATTGAGCGGGCGTCCGAACGTCAAACAGATGGTTGCCGGTCAATAACTAGAACTTTATATTATTAAGTTATTGTGTATAGCAAGTTCATGTATTGACTTAGCTTAAGGTTGCAACTTAGTGTCAAGGTCAAAGTCACTGTTTCTGAAAGTAAATAATTGAGTCTGGTCAATAACTAGAGTGGTAGTATCAGTGTTACAATGCTACAAGCCTGAAAAAACAACACTGTTAGGCTTACTATATATTACCAAATACAAAACCACCGATAAAATTATATTAAAATTATATAATTGTTTTTTTTCCACTATCAAAATTATTGTTATAGAAAAGTGTAAAGCCTACTTTATGCTCATTTGCCAAACAGTGTGGAAAACGTGAAATCGTCGTTTCGGCGATTCAGGCGTATTCCGGCGGCATAACGCTGCATCAGTCATTGACATCAATAAAAAGAACTAGAATTCCACAGCTTACCTAATTCAAGTCCAACGAGTATCAATATTCTGTCGATTTTTTTCTGTTTCACGGTCTTTTGACTCGCCTTAGCCATTTTGGAGTCAGATACCTGCGTTGTAATACGCGATCTGATTGGACGAGCCGAATTGAACGGCCAATCAGATCGTGTATACCTACCATTGCCTTCCTTTTTCAAAGATTCTGACAATTTTTTATCATGTCAGGTGTGTTTGTTGGTTTCAACAGTTATAAAGACAACGGAATCAAGCAGTCTAAAGTCACTAGGAAAACATCCTGCGTGGGGAAATTGTGTTGAACATGGTGATGTAAGAGATTGTTTTGTCTTGTTCAATTGTGATACTTTCATTGCTCCAATACTGAAGCAATTTATTTTTTTGACAAAGTCATTTAAACTATAATTGTTACATACTTATAAATACCGAGAGCACCGAAACAACTGATATATATTGACTGCTCCTTATAGGTACTTAAATAAGGCAAAAGTTGTAGGTACTTAAATAAAACAAAAGTTGTAGGTACTTAAATAAGACAAAAGTTGTAGGAACTTCTAGAAGGCAAAAGTAGTTGGTACTTAAATAAGACAAAAGTTATAGGTACTTAAAGAAGGCAAAAATGTAGGTACTTAAATAACTTAAAGACAAAAGTTGTGGTTACTTAAAAAAGACAAAAATTGTAGGTACTTCAAGAAGGCAAAAAAAGTAGACACTTAAATAAGATAAAAGTAGTTGTGATGTAATTTATAACAGGAAACAGACATTATTTCTGTTAAGAAAATAGTGCTTGTTTTCTGAATTGCTTGAAAACAATAGATAGGTTCCATTTCTTTTCAAGTTTTTTCTTATGATACGTTAAATTGATGCCTAAATGCTTTATTATATATTTTTTAGGCCTAATGGGCCTTCTTATCATTATTTGTTTATTTTATTATTGCAGTGTCCTGCCGGAAGTGCATGTATGCTGCCGGGTTTTGGAAAGGCAAATGAAGGGGCTTCGAAGAAATGTTACCCATGTAAGTTATTATATACATATATAAGAAACAATATTGTACAAATGAATTTCTTTGTTCAAAAATCATGTAACAATATAAATCTGGATTACCTGCCCCTGTGCTAACCGCAGTATGGCAGGAAACCCGGCTAGTGATTATGATTCACACTGTGTATATAATCATGTTGATTTTAAATCGTATTTTTATGTTTTAAGAAACATGTAATGCTTGATTGAAAAGCTAGTATTTAATAAAATATAATTGTAACCTTTTTCAGTTTAATACAGATATGCAATACAGTAAATACCTAAATGTTTGTCATGTAAGACTACTTTCATTTTGAATCAATTATTGCCCTATGGGCTTTGTATCTGAACAGTAGAAAAAATCTGCACATTGTCATTTGACATGCTGAAATATGACATTGACCCCCAAATTCACTAGACACTACTGCATTATGGCGATATTTAATTATATAGAAACAAAAAATATATTTCTGTTCCTACTATTAAGTGTTAGTTTATACAAATTTAATTTAGTTTGATTGTGTTTTAAGTGCTTTAAGCTTATTTGTCCGTTCTTGGAACCAACCGGTACTAAACAATGAATGTAAAGTTTCTTGCTCAAGGAAACCACGGCTTGCTCCTGACAGTGCTTGAACCCATAATCAACATTCCTTAGATTACTAGATCGGCGCATTAACCAGTCGGCCACGCCGCCGCTATTGTTTAGTATTAAAGCGATGGCATAGCATTTTTTAAAATGTTATCTTGTTTGTTTTAGAAATCGACGATTTTGAAAATAGTGTTGAATTCTTTTTTTCTTATGATTCATGACTGGCCATAAATAATAGGAAAAGGCAAGTGATTATGTTGTTCTAAATTATATAAACGCTTATTTGTTTGATCCTTAAATGTAAGTTGCAACTGAACGAGTTATGTAATGACTAACGTATAATATTTAAAAAAAACAACAACAAAAAACAAAAAACAACTTATTTCTATTTTGTTAGGTTCATGTGCTCAACCGACCCAGTGTTACTTTGAAGGCAAGATGACACAATGTAACTGTTCAGGATCGGGGTTTACCGGCAGCAACTGTACAATAAGTAAGAAATGAGTTTATTTATGAACCCAATAAATTATGTTTCTGCAATATCATTATTATTCGTGAGGAACTATTTTTGTGGTTTTCGTGGATAGGTCAATCAACAAATTTATGATCCGAAAAAAAAATTAATTTAGTCTGCTGTATGATTATTTTGCATCACATTTTTTAAAATTTTACTTTTGGGGAAAAAAAAACCAAACCCAAAATTTTTGAAACCCCCAAAAAGACTTTGTGACAAAACCCAAAAAATCGCCCACAAACCCTAATTTCAGTATATTCAAACATCGCGCCTCCCCCACTAAGAAATTTAAATATAAAAAAAGATTCATCACATAAGTCAAAAGGTATTTTGGGGGAAAATTTTTTTTAAGGAGAAAATGATAGAACTTAGATAACTTTTTCACATGCGTCAAAAACCCAAAAAAGGAACAAAAGAAAAAACTCTCTGAATATATTTTTTTTTTTATGTGGCCCTATCTTAGATACATTTTTAACATACTACTGTCTGAAATGTCATTTTTAAAACATTGTTAATGTCATGTTGATGAAATATTTAGATTTCGACGACTGTGCTGACACGCCATGTTTAAATGGAGGAATATGCATAGATGGGATCAACAGTCTACACTTGCATCTGTGCACCCGGATTTACCGGACAAACTTGTGACATAAGTACAGACCCTGATTTTTTCAATCATTAAATGATGTTGTGTGATGTTTGTGTTATGTGTGTGTGTGTATGTGTTTATAAAGCGTGCATGTATAATTTTCGATACAGATACACAATTTTTTTTCATAACGTCCTGGCAAAAAGGCGACGTGGACATATAAAGTGTGTGTGTGCGATGCGTGCGTGCGTGCGTGTGTGTATGTGTGTGCATTTATAAGTGTGCATATATATTTTTTGATACATATGCAAAATTTTACTTCATAAGTCCTGGCAAAAAGACGGCGGGGACACATTAAGAGTATTTATCCTTTTGCCCCACAGTGTGGCCAGCGCATAATAAGGAATGACTTTGATAAATCAGTTTGAAACTTTATTTATTTGAGGAGAAATAGGTGCCTAAGAGCAATTACTCTATTTCTAAATATTTTTGAAATATTGCCTTTTGTTTTTTTCTGCTTAATTTTTCTTGGTATCAAACAAGTAAATGCTCAAGATATGAGCTCAAAACGTAATACGTGGATAGATTTGATTAAGGAGGAGAGCAGTTTACAAGAATAATAATTCTTCATTTCACAATTTTGCGTTCGTAAGTTGGTAAATCTTCTTTAAATGGAAACTTTGTGATACCGTTTTAAGATTTAGATTTTATATCTGCCTTTCATTTATAGTTTATAATATTACTTGCTCCATGTTATTAAGAGCATTGATAAGCAAGCGATTATAATATTATTTTATATCAAAAATATTCTTTTAATATATGTCATTTTTATGTTAATGTCATGTTGATGAAATATTTAGATATCGATGACTGTGCTGATATGCCATGTTTAAATGGAGGAATATGCATTGATGGGATCAACAGCTACACTTGCGTCTGTGCTCCGGGATTTACCGGACAGACTTGTGACACAAGTACATGCTTTTTTCACCATTAAATGATGTTGTTTGTGTGTGTGTGTATATGTGTGTGTTTTTATAAGCGTGCATATATAATTTTCGATACAGATGCACAATTTTATTTCATAAGTCCTGGCAAAAAGGCGGTGTGGACACATTAAGTGTGTGTGTGTGCGTGCGTGCGATCGTGTGCGTGTATGTGTGTGTTTATAAGCGTGCATGTATAAGTTTCGATACAGATGCACAATTTTATTTCATACGTCCTGGCAAAAAGGCGGCGTGAACATATTAAGAATGTTCATCCTTTTGCCCCACAGTGTGGCCAGCGCATAATAAGGAATGTCTTTGATAATTCAGTTTTAAACTTTATTGATTTGAGGAGAAAATAGGCGTCTAACAATAATTTAAAATTAATATGCTTTAATTATGTCTTAACATCTTAGAAATTTACAATTTTGTCAAGTATTATTTTTGTATCATATGCATGTATCATTTTTATGTTTTATATCATGTTGATGAAATATTTAGATATCGACGACTGTGCTGACACGCCATGTTTAAATGGAGGAATATGCATTGATGGGATCAACAGCTACACTTGCGTCTGTGCCCCCGGATTTACCGGACAGACTTGTGACATAAGTACATGCTTTTTCTCATCATTAAATGATGTTGTTTTTGTGTGTTTGCGTGTGTATGTGCGCGCGCGCGTGTGTGTGTGTGTTTATAAGCGTGCATGTATAATTTTCGTTACAGATGCACAATTTTATTTCATACGTCCTGGCAAAAAGGCGGTGTGTGTGTGCGTGCGTGTGTGCGTGTATGTGTGTGTGTTTATAAGCTTGCATGTATAATTTTCGATACAGATGCACAATTTTATTTCATACGTCCTGGCAAAAAGGCGACGTGGACACATTAAGAATGTCAATCCTTTTGCCCAACAGTGTGGCCAGCGCTTATTAAGAAATGTCTTTGATAAATAAGCGTGCATGTATAATTTTCGATACAGATGCACAATTTTATTTCATACGTCCTGAAACTTTACTGATTTGAGGAGAAAATAGGCGCCTTATTAATAGGCTTTCATTATGTCTTAACATCTTAGAAATTAAAAATTTTGTCAAGTAATTTTTTTGTATCACATGCATGTATCATTTTTATTTTTTATATCATGTTGATGACATATTTAGATATCGACGACTGTGCTGACACGCCATGTTTAAATGGAGGAATATGCATTGATGGGATCAACAGCTACACATGCATCTGTGCTCCGGGATTTACCGGACAGACTTGTGACATAAGTACATGCTTTTTCATCTTTAAATGATGTTGTTTGTGTGCTTGTATATCTGTGTGTGTTAATAAGCGTGCATATATACTTTTCGATACAGATGCACAATTTTATTTCATACGTCATGGGAAAAAGGGGCGTGGACACATAAAGTGCGTGTGTGTGTGTTTTTTTTTTAAGCCTGCATGTATAATTTTCGATACAGATGCATAATTTTATTTCATACGTCCTGGCAAAAAGGCGGCGTGGACACTTTAAGAATGTCCATCCTTTTGCCCCACAGTGTGGCCAAGAGCATAATAATGAATGTCTTTGATAAATGAGTTTGAAACTTTATTGATTTGAGGAGAAAATAGGCGTCTAAGAATAGTTTAAAATTAATAGGCTATCATTATGTCTTAACATCTTAGAAATTAAAAATTTTGTCAAGTATTATTTTTTTATCATAATTATGCATGTATCATTTTTATTTTTTATATCATGTTGATGAAACATTTAGATATCGATGACTGTGCTGATACGCCATGTTTAAATGGAGGAATATGCATTGATGGGATCAACAGCTACACTTGCGTCTGTGCCCCCGGATTTACCGGACAGACTTGTGACATAAGTACATGCTTTTTCTCATCATTAAATGCTGTTGTATTTTGCATTTTTAGCTCACCTGAGTATTCGATAATGTATGAGCATGAACTATCCTCTTTATTTATTTGGGATTGTGCCTTAGAAGGTTTGACAGTATGTTATTGTTCTTTCTTCATTTCCTCCAATCGGAACTGTCCTGATGGCTATATCCAAACTTTTCCCAGTAGACAAAAGCTCAGTTAAAAAAGAAAGGAACATTAAAGCAGTCTTAATGATTCAAGATCCAGATTATAAAATGGTCATTTGACGTAAAAACCAAGTCACAAGACCTCGTGGTTTGAAACGTTTATCTGAGTATTGTCTCGAATTTCAGAATTTTCTTAGGTTTAATTTTGCGTTCGTAAGTTGGTAAATCTTCTTTAAATGGAAACTTTGTGATACCGTTTTAAGATTTAGATTTTATATCTGCCTTTCATTTATAGTTTATAATATTACTTGCTCCATGTTATTAAGAGCATTGATAAGCAAGCGATTATAATATTATTTTATATCAAAAATATTCTTTTAATATATGTCATTTTTATGTTAATGTCATGTTGATGAAATATTTAGATATCGATGACTGTGCTAATATGCCATGTTTAAATGGAGGAATATGTATTGATGGGATCAACAGCTACACTTGCGTCTGTGCTCCGGGATTTACCGGACAGACTTGTGACATAAGTACATGCTTTTTTCATCATTAAATGATGTTGTTTGTGTGTGTGTATATGTGTGTGTTTTTATAAGCGTGCATGTATAATTTTCGATACAGATGCACAATTTTATTTCATACGTCCTGGCAAAAAGGCGGCGTGGACACATTAAGTGTGTGTGTGCGTGCGTGCGTGTGCGTGTATGTGTTTGTTTATAAGCGTGCTTGCTTGTATAATTTTCAATACAGATGCACAATTTTATTTCATACGTCCTGGAAAAAAGGCGGTGTGGACACATTAAGTGTGTGTGTGTGTGTGTGTGCGTGCGTGCGATCGTGTGCGTGTATGTGTGTGTTTATAAGCGTGCATGTATAAGTTTCGATACAGATGCACAATTTTATTTCATACGTCCTGGCAAAAAGGCGGCGTGAACATATAAAGAATGTTCATCCTTTTGCCCCACAGTGTGGCCAGCGCATAATAAGGAATGTCTTTGATAATTCAGTTTCAAACTTTATTGATTTGAGGAGAAAATAGGCGCCTAACAATAATTTAAAATTAATGTGCTTTAATTATGTCTTAACATCTTAGAAATTTACAATTTTGTCAAGTATTATTTTTGTATCATATGCATGTATCATTTTTATGTTTTATATCATGTTGATGAAATATTTAGATATCGACGACTGTGCTGACACGCCATGTTTAAATGGAGGAATATGCATTGATGGGATCAACAGCTACACTTGCGTCTGTGCACCCGGATTTACCGGACAGACTTGTGACATAAGTACATGTTTTTTCTCGTCATTAAATGATGTTGTTTTTGTGTGTTTGCGCGTGTGTGTGTGCGCGCACGCGCGTGTGTGTGTGTTAATAAGCGTGCATGTATAATTTTCGTTACAGATGCACACTTTTATTTCATACGACCTGGCAAAAAGGCGGTGTGTGTGTGCGTGCTCGTGTGCGTGTATGTGTGTGTGTTTATAAGCTTGCATGTATAATTTTCGATACAGATGCACAATTTTATTTCATACGTCCTGGCAAAAAGGCGACGTGGACATATTAAGAATGTCCATCCTTTTGCCCCACAGTGTGGCCAGCGCTTAATAAGAAATGTCTTTGATAAATAAGCGTGCATGTATAATTTTCGATACAGATGCACAAATTTATTTCATACGTCCTGAAACTTTACTGATTTGAGGAGAAAATAGGCGCCTTATTAATAGGCTTTCATTATGTCTTAACATCTTAGAAATTAAAAATTTTGTCAAGTATTATTTTTGTATCATATGCATGTATCATTTTTATGTTTTATATCATGTTGATGAAATATTTAGATATCGACGACTGTGCTGACACGCCATGTTTAAATGGAGGAATATGCATTGATGAGATCAACAGCTACACTTGCGTCTGTGCCCCCGGATTTACCGGACAGACTTGTGACACAAGAACATGCTTTTTATCATCATTAAATGATGTTGTTTGTGTGCTTGTATATCCGTGTGTGTTTATAAGCGTGCATGTATACTTTTCGATACAGATGCACAATTTTATTTCATACGTCCTGGCAAAAAGGGGCGTGGACACAATTAGTGTGTGTGTGTTTGTGTGTGCGTGTGCGTGTGTGCACGCGTGTGTGTGTTTTTAAGCCTGCATGTATAACTTTTGATACAGATGCACAATTTTATTTCATACGTCCTGGCAAAAAGGCGGCGTGGACACATTAAGAATGTCCATCCTTTTGCTCCACAGTGTGGCCAGCGCATAATAAGAAATGTCTTTGATAAATCAGTTTGAAACATTATTGATTTGAGGAGAAAATAGGCGCCTAAGAATAATTTAAAATTAATAGGCTTTCATTATGTCTTAACATCTTAGAAATTAAGAATATTGTCAAGCATTCTTTTTGTATCATATGCATGTATCATTTTTATGTTTTATATCATGTTGATGAAATATTTAGATATCGACGACTGTGCTGATATGCCATGTTTAAATGGAGGAATATGCATTGATGGGATCAACAGCTACACTTGCATCTGTGCTCCGGGATTTACCGGACAGACTTGTGACATAAGTACATGCTTTTTTCATCATTAAATGATGTTGTTTATGTGTGTGTTTGTGTGTTTTTATAAGCCTGCATGTATAATTTTCGATACAGATGAACAATTTTATTTCATACGTCCTGGCAAAAAGGGGCGTGGACACAATTAGTGTGTGCGTGTGTGTGTGTTTGTGTGTGCGTTGGTGTGTGTGCACGCGTGTGTGTGTGTTTTTAAGCCTGCATGTATAATTTTCGATACAGATGCACAATTTTATTTCATACGTCCTGGCAAAAAGGCGGCGTGGACACATTAAGAATGTCCATCCTTTTGCTCCACAGTGTGGCCAGCGCATAATGTGAAATGTCTTTGATAAATCAGTTTGAAACATTATTGATTTGAGGAGAAAATAGGCGCCTAGGAATAATTTAAAATTAATAGGCTTTCATTATGTCTTAACATCTTAGAAATTAAGAATATTGTCAAGCATTCTTTTTGTATCATATGCATGTATCATTTTTATGTTTTATATCATGTTGATGAAATATTTAGATATCGACGACTGTGCTGATATGCCATGTTTAAATGGAGGAATATGCATTGATGGGATCAACAGCTACACTTGCATCTGTGCTCCGGGATTTACCGGACAGACTTGTGACATAAGTACATGCTTTTTTCATCATTAAATGACGTTGTTTATGTGTGTGTTTGTGTGTTTTTATAAGCCTGCATGTATAATTTTCGATACAGATGCACAATTTTATTTCATACGTCCTGGCAAAAAGGCGGCGTGAACACATTAAGTGTGTGTGTGTGTGCGTGCGTGCGTGTGCGTGTATGTGTTTGTTTATAAGCGTGCATGTATAATTTTCAATACAGATGCACAATTTTATTTCATACGTCCTGGCAAAAAGGCGACGTGGACACATTAAGAATGTCCATCCTTTTGCCCCACACTGTGACCAGCGCTTAATAAGAAATGTCTTTGATAAATAAGCGTGCATGTATAATTTTCGATACAGATGCACAATTTTATTTCATACGTCCCGAAACTTTACTGATTTGAGGAGAAAATTGGCGCCTTATTAATAGGCTTTCATTATGTCTTAACATCTTAGAAATTTAAAATTTTGTCAAGTATTATTTTTGTATCATATGCATGTATCATTTCTATTTTTTATATCATGTTGATGAAATATTTAGATATCGACGACTGTGCTGACACGCCATGCTTAAATGGAGGAATATGCATTGATGGGATCAACAGCTACACTTGCGTCTGTGCACCCGGATTTACCGGACAGACTTGTGACATAAGTACATGCTTTTTTTATCATTAAATGATGTTGTTTGTGTGCTTGTATATCTCTGTGTGTTTATAAGCGTGCATGTATAATTTTCGATACAGATGCACAATTTTATTTCATACGTCCTGGCAAAAAGGGGCGTAGACACAATTAGTGTGTGTGTGTGTGTGTGTGTGTGTGTGTGTTTTGGTGTGTGTGTGTGTGTGTGTGTTTTTTAAGCCTGCATGTATAATTTTCGATACAGATGCACAATTTTATTTCATACGTCCTGGCAAAAAGGCGGCGTGGACACATTAAGAATGTCAATCCTTTTGGTCCACAGTGTGGCCAGCGCATAATAAGAAATTTTTTTGATAAATCAGTTTGAAACATTATTGATTTGAGGAGAAAATAGGCGCCTAAGAATAATTTAAAATTGATAGGCTTTCATTATGTCTTAACATCTTAGAAATTTACAATTTTGTCAAGTATTATTTTTGTATCATATGCATGTATCATTTTTATGTTTTATATCATGTTGATGAAATATTTAGATATCGACGACTGTGCTAACACGCCATGTTTAAATGGAGGAATATGCATTGATGGGATCAACAGCTACACTTGCGTCTGTGTCCCCGGATTTACCGGACAGGCTTGTGACATAAGTACATGCTTTTCTCTCTATTAAATGCTGTTGTCTTTTAAATTTTTAGCTCACCTGAGTACACAGTTGGCTTTCCATAACAACCAGTGACCTTCAAAGCAATCACTGACATTCTATAGCAGTCATTAACTTTTCATAACAAACTGTAAATCCATAGCAACTCGTTACTTCCATAGCAAACATTTACTTCAATAGCAATGAGTGAATGTACCATTGAATTTCATAGCAACCACTGACTTAAGGAAACCATTGATTTTGTATAGCAACCAGTGACTTATTTAATAACTGTTGTTTTCCTAGCAACCGGTAATGCTTTTCAAAAGCATACAAATATGAACTTTAATATACCGTTTTAAAATTTTGATTTTATACCTGTTTTTCATTTAAAGTTTACAATATTACTTATTCCATGTTATTTAAATATTTTATAAGCAGGCGATTATAGTATTATTTTATATTAAATTTATTATTTTTGTAATATATATTATTTCTATAATTATTTCTTGTTGATAAAACATTTAGATATCGATGACTGTTTTGATAATCCATGTTTTTACGGAGGAACATGCCATGACGGCATCAACAGCTTCACTTGCGACTGTGAGCCCGGGTTTACCGAATTTAACTGCGCCATAAGTACATGTTTTTCTCAACTTAAATGTTGTTGTTTTGTGTTGCTTTTTAAACTTACTCACATTTTCTTGGTGAAATTTAAATTTTAAGATTTTATATATGCTTTTCATTTAGTTTACAATGTTATTAATGCATTTATAATCAGGTGAGCGATATAGCCCTTTTGTTTTTTTATTGAAAGCCTGCTTAGACTTTTACATACAAATGCATTATTTAAATTGTTCTGGTGGAAAGGCGGCGTACTATACATGTTAAGAATTTCCGTTGTCTTTTCGTCCCACAGTGTGGCCGAGCGCATAATTTGGAATGTTGGTACTCAGTTTGAAATCTGGTTGAAAAGTAGATCTCAATGAGGAGTAATTATGTGCATAAGAATTATGATAACTTATTTTCAGAATATTTTTTGGAATATTGCCCTTTCTTATTTTTCCGAAGACTAACAAGAAAGTACTAACGATTTCTGCTTTAAACTTGATACGCGGATAGACAAAACTGAAGAGGTGAACAGTTTACAAGAATTGTAACTCTTCACTTCACAATTTTGCGTTTGTAAATTGGTAAATCTCCTTTAAATAGAGGGAAGCGCAGAAAAATAATATATTAAATTTCATTATTTAAAAGCATTGCCAGTTGTTTCTTTTCTTGCATATTCGTTGTCCGGACTTAACTTCTAACATTTTAGAGATACTATTTTGAAAATTCTTTAGTAGCAATGCAGTTGCCAAGTTGCCAAAAATAACAACTGTCCATTTTGTTTTTAATTTGCAAGGGCCGTAACTCAAAAAGGTGTTGATGCAAAGCAAAACATCACTTTCTCTGCACTCCATTAGTTTCTCATCTTAGTTGTTTTCTTTTTGAATTCTTTTTGTTAAGTTAACAACGCTAAAACGCTAAAAGATATCAATTTTAAAACCTCATGGCAGAATACCGCTCCTGTTTTGGCTTTGTGTTTTTAGTGATTGCCCTTTGGTATGTATTCGATAATGTATGAGCATGAACTATCCTCTTTATTTATTTGGGACTGTGCCTTAGAAGGTTTGACACTATGTTATTGTTCCTTCTTCATTTCCTCCTATCGGAACTGTCCTGATGGCTATATCCAAACTTTTCCCAGTAGACAAAATCTCAGTTTAAAAAAGAAAGGAACATAAAAAACAGTCTTAATGATTCAAGATCCAGATTATACAATGGTCATTTGACGTAAAAACCAAGTCACAAGACCTCGTGGTTTGAAACGCTTATCTGAGTAGTGTCTCGAATCTCAGAATTTTCTTAGGTTGAAATATATACTGTGCTTGTTTCTGACCAATCGACCCATTAAATACCTTAGAAAAATTCTTTATAACCTGGACCCAGATCAAATTACAAGAATACATTTTGAAACTCTTGAATTATAACATTATTCTTGATCTAAATTAACTTTTTGTCAGAATGATTGTCCTGATAATGTCAATCAAAACTTAAAAAGTACGATGATAGTCAAAAACCGGATTGGTCAAATTGAATGATTGCCCCCACCAACTTTTCTTTGACCGCATGGATGAATTTGGCACAAACAAGACAGTGACCTTCAATGAACGCATCAATTTAAGACACAACAAAATTGAAGTGATGATCTAACTTTGATATACTCACAAAATCACTTAAACAAACGATTTGTCAAAAATCTAACTGAAATGAAATATGTTTTATTAAACTTGTAGAATGTATTTTGACAAAAAAAAAACAATAACAAAATATTGCAAAGTAAAATGTTCGTCAAATGCTTTGGTGACTGCGAATTTGTAAACAAAATTTATTTGAATTTGTGACCTAGGCTTTAGACGCACTTGACACATATTCAACTAAGAGTATAAAACTCTCTTGATTGCTTAGCACTATATATGAATAAGTGTTAAAAAATTGATACAGTCTTCATGGTTGAAGTGATAAGTTCGATCGGTTACCCGGTTTTTGTCGATTGTCTGTTTTCTACAATTTGCCTTTGAACTGTCTATGGATCACAGGTTTGATTAGATCTTCGTCAAACCGTGCCGGAGAGTTTCACAAATTATGTCTAGGACAGCTTCAAAAATGTGCCAACATTCAGGACCAAAAGTAAAGCCAAAGAACCATTTATGAACACACCAGAGTCAAAATTTCTTGTTCACAAGTCCCCAGAATGTCTGATTGTATACGTTTGCGGTGGCTCTGTGTGATAGCATTTTGTCGTTTCTTTTGTAAACGTTGATACGTGGTTTGTTTTTAATTTGAAATGAGTTTCAGGTCAAACTTGTATTTAAATGTATTTAAATTTTCGGTTAAATCATAGACGATTATTAGTAAGAAATTATTGACAGATTAGTTAATTTTAATTAAATAATCGTTAATCTTGCAGCTGTCTTTTTTAGTGTTTTGTGGCAGCTGTGATGGTTGCCCCGTGTTGTTATATTTTTCTGGAGTCGTTAAGGATCATTTATTTTTATTTTTGATTTTGTTGATCTTTTAAAACTGCTTAAGCCATTGTTAAAAGTGTGATTTTAAATTTTCTAATGAACACGTATACTGAAACTTAGTCTACAGATTTGATTTGGCCCATTTGATTGTTTTTGTCGATAAGGGGTTTCTCCTTCTCCAGATATTTGTGCTCTAAGAATAAGCTGCCTAAAGACTACTTGTACTTTTGATGTGTTTTTTGGGCATAAAATGTCTCGGTTTATAGATACGATCACATCAAAGAAACCTTTACATCATTATTGATAAAAAAAAACAATTAAAGGTGCTCATAATATGTAACCTAATAATTCTAATGTCCGTTTGAAATGGGATTTAACTCTGATAAAGTCAATGTCACTGATTAAATTCCCCCCCCCCCAACCAAACAAATACATGGAAACATTCTTGAAAGAAACCAAATACTGTACTGTACCTTCAGCTACCATTATCAGGTAATTTTCTTTAAGAGATAGGCAATATTAAGGAATGCACCTTCTTATTCTTTTCTTAGAAGTGTATGATAACTTTTCACACTTCTCGAACAAATTCTGACAAATTGCTTTTAATCGTATACAACATACTAATACTATTAATACATGAGTAATTATACCTTTTCAAGATACATTTGTTTTGAAATATAATTACAATTACAATATCTTACCATTCAATTGTGTTGTTTAACAGATATTGATGAATGTGTATCTTTGCCATGTTTGAACAACGGGACATGCATCGATGAAATAAATCATGTAACATGTACTTGTACAGGACAATATACTGGACAATTCTGCGAGACTTGCCATCGACAATTACGTAAATAATGCATACTCGAGTGTTTTTTTTATCTTGAAAAACAACGATTTCTTCAAGAATATTAATTTCTTTGAAAGCTAAACATGTAGTTGTATCGTTTAAAGTGAAATGAATAGATAATTAAATTAACAAAGCTACCATTCAGCATCATTGAAGAAAGATCAATATTAATTATCACTGTTGTAATTAAGGTTATTACCTCCCTTAAGTGAAATTTTATATATGTATATAATTATGCTTCTAAAATAATTTCCAAACATCCAAGAATATGTAAAATATGTGCTGCAAATATTTTTTCAACATTATATGCAATCATTAAAATATATGCATTCATTTCATATTGAAAATTTGTTTTAGACTTTAGAGAAAATTAATTTCCAATTACCTCCCTGAAAATGTAAATTCGGTGATAACTTTACAAATAATGCTTGTTAGAACTTACAATGTTGATAAATCTTCATTTGATCATAATTTATTTAATATAAAACCATAAAAATTTTGTGTTACAAGAACTTTAAGAATAGTAATTTGTTTGAAAGCAAGACATGCACATTGTAGTTACAAGATCTTTTTTGTATCCTTTAAAGAATAATGAATACACAAATAAATTAACAAAACTTTAATCCAGCATCATTGAATAGATCAATATTAATTATCACTTAAGAATTCTAATTTATTTGAAAGCTAGACATGTAGTTACAAGACCTTTTTGTATAACTTGAGAATAATAAATAGATAAATAAATTTACAAAACTATAAGCCAGCATCATTGATAGATCAATATTAATTATCACTTAAGAATTCTAATTTATTTGAAAGCTAGACATGTAGTTACAAGACCTTTTTGTATCGTTTAAAGAATAATGAATACACAAATAAATTAACAAAACTTTAAGCCAGCATCATTGATAGATCAATATTAATTATCACTTAAGAATTTTAATTTGTTTGAAAGCTAGACATGTAGTTATAAGACCTTTTTTGAATCTTTTAAAAAAGTAATGAATATATAAATAAATTGACAAAACTTTCATCCAGCATCATTGAAAGGTCATTAATATCAATTAAGTGTAATGGCATTTGTTTGCTTCAGCTTACGTCAACCGGGCTCTTGAAAAACCTTCGGCTCAAAGCAGCACTTATCTCGCACACGAGAGCGCAGACAAAGGCAATGATGGTGATAACGGGGATGGCATTCAAAGTAGCAACCATTGTTTCCATACACAATACCAATTAAACCCCTGGTGGGAAGTCAACCTTCTTGATGTATATTGCTTAGGTCACGTTTTCATTCAGAACAGGCTGGACTGCTGTGGTAGGTAGCTTTCACTGATTATTTAACATGTTCATATGTGCTATGAATGTTATTCAATTGTCCAACTAAATCATTATTGATAAAAAGCAAAAATATTGTCGATCATACCAACTTCACTTATGAAACACCATAATTATTTGTTTTAAAGAGTCCGAAGTCGAAGGTCGCTTGAATGCTTATACCAAAGTTCCCATAAACTTCTCAAGATAGCCTAAATGTCATTGCTATACAATGTATTGTTTTTGCCACTGCTCTGGGTTTAAGTACAATTTCTTATTGTAGTGGAAAGAGCGCAAAATGTTGAGGTATCTGTAGCAATAACTTACGGTGATTGGACAGTAGTAGCATACCAACCTGGTCCAATAGGCCCCGATGAATTCATTGCATTTCATCCTGTGGAAGCTCAATATGTCAGAATTACTCTAAGAGACGTAACAACATATATGCACCTTTGTGAAGTGCTTGTCTATTAGTAATGAAACTTTTTATACAAATTATTCCATATCTGTAATTAGTTTTCAAGATTTCATGCGTAATTAATACTAGTGATAGATTGTATGGCATCCTAAGATAGTACATATCACCAATTTAACACTTAATATGCTTCATGTTGTTATGGTCAAAAACCACTTTTTCAGTTTTTGAAACCGTGATTTATCGATGTTTCAGGATATACATGTATCAAGTCAATATTTAAAGTATATTAGCAGTCTTTAACGCTCTATGCTAATATGCTAATACACAAATGTTCAGGATGGCTTGGCTAGACTTATCACTTTTAGTCATGCTATAGTTAAATACAGCTATATAAACAGAATATAACCAGTTCTATATAACATTGTTTTTGCAATTTTATAGACCAAGATGATATGCTTTATATAATTTTACGTTTATGTGTTATCATTAAATACATTCTGCAGATGGACAGAAGAAATGGACAAAACGAAAGCAGTTTGAAGTGATAAAATAGAAAACCTGCGAAAGAAGACTTATTGTTTCTCATTTACCTTAAAAAAAACAAGATTAACATGACATTGTAAAGGCGGCATCCAATGAACGCATTCCAAACACAAACCAGTCACATTGGAACACCATCAGGCTGCCCAGCAAACACCAAACAAAAACAGGACAGGGCACAAGGACAAGGCACGGACGGGGTGTAATGCCAACTTTAGAGACAATGATTGTTTAAAAAAAAGAAAAATCTTCAGTTTTCATAATAAATTCTTTATTAAAGAAAATGCAGTATTTATTCTACGATAGACATCGCATATAGAAATATTAGGAAATAATAACCATACTGTGTTGTTTCTGTTGTATCACTTTAGATTGCCAGAAATAAAGTTGTCCAAAAAAAACTTTGTTAATTGTTATATATCACTGTTACACGTAAACAAAAGCTGTCATGTCAGATTGGTAAATTTATTGCATTATAATTAAAACAAAAGACAAATGTTGAACTAGTTCAAAGAGAGGATACAATTTTCCAAATATAGTTGTCAAGGAAATAAACTCATGATCACGTGTAATGATTCTGAGGACTGGATTGACAATTTATAACTTTATTTGAAATGATTTATGTATTACAGAAGATAAAGGTATTTAAAGCTTGAATGGAATACCTACTTTATCGAAAATAAGTAAGAATACGTATATATCAAAATCTAAGTTTAATGGAAAGGCATTCATTATAATTATATTGATGTTAGTGGAATCCATCTAGCTCAGATCTTTCTCATTTTCAAATCACGTTTGAAAATGGTAATTGGATGCCAAAGATTCTTGCTATTTGTTGCCTAGTGGTGTATAACTAACTATTTCATTCACTTTACATCCATTTTTAAGTTTCTGTTTAGACCGGCGGCATGGGGTGCATCTAAATTGACCCACACTTATATTTATAAAACCTACGTGTTACTGTTAAAAAAGATATATTCATTTTGTCTATTAACAGAACAGAATTCATCAAAAACGTCTTGAAGTAACGTAGCTTTTGATAATCATGTTTTATGTAGCTTATTTACACAGCTACTGTACATTTATGAAGTTTTCTCGAAGTTTGCTGTGTAACGAATTCGTTGTTTAATTTTTTTTATTTTCATATGGCCGTATACAAACATTTGTTTGCATTATAACTATCTTTTCTTAAAAAAACTGCCAGTTTATTTTAATGACACTATTATATATTGACATTGCAGCCTCCTAGTGTGTAGAGTTTAAAACATAAATACCTACTGTGTTAAGTCAAAACATATTGAATTTATATTTACAAAAAGACAGTGTAGCAAAATCATCAATATTTTCAAACATAATATGATCAGGACTTATGCTGTTAGCTATCAGTTTCTCTACTTGTAATAGGGTTTGTAAGCCAACAGCATGGATCCTGATCAGACATTACGTTGGTTTTGTCGTGACGCGGCTCATATATCTTTAATGCTAGGACTTGAAAACAAAATTTATAACAATGAATCGAGTATAAGTCCACCTTAAGTAAATGAAATTACAGATAAAACCGTAAATAGCACATTACATATTTATTATTATGGTTAAAGAATCATAAAGTACAAAATGTCTACCTGTTTACATTAATTTGGATTTGATTATAATTGTACATTAGTGGCATTTTTGAATTGATTGTGATTGTCAGACATATGTTCAGTCATAATTTTAGCAAAATCGAAATTTGTATGTCAAACATGTACAATCGTATAAATCAATTGACTGGACACTCTGTTTTTTAAACATCTAGACCACGTGGTAGAACTACTTTCAATCCGCATTAACTCCGAGGTTATTATCGATAATAGCCGAGATGTTCCGATTGGGCGGGCAATTTAATTAAGATAAAGTATTAAGTACATTTATGTCAAAATGGTTTATGCAATGTAAACTAGTTTCATTTCAAAAATTAGCTGCAATCTTCTCTCTGATCCAACTGATGTAACTGAACACTTTCGTATAAACACCTGGAGATTTTGGTGCTGAAAATGAAAACAGAACAGTGGGTCTTAATGAGTTGTTTTATAATTATAATAAAAATATATCTAATTAAGCAAAATCTTATATTTTTATTATTGACATTTCAGTTGTAAATCTAAAGGTACAAAACGTTGTCAAAACGGCCTAAATCTTCCCAAAACCTTCAACAAAAAATTCCAGCACCCGCCACACCCCACTACACCGACGCCTGTTTTTTTGTTTTGTTTTTACAATGTTATAAACAATGAAAATTACCTGCACAAAGGGACGCAAATGATGTTATTCCGTGAATATGCCAAACATTTGCCTCTTTTACAACGAAAGGTCCCCCACTGTCACCCTGCAAAACAGTTAAACTATTAAGATCTAAAATCATCGCGCCGTATTATTAAGAACACTTCTGTTTTTTTAATATTATAGTAATTACTATTCTTTTCTTTTCTTTTTTGAGTGGGGGAGTGGGTATCATCTCATCAACACCATACAGGTCATATGGCGAGATTCGAGTTTCCAACTTAACTGGTGGAGGAATACCTCAAGTTCCCCTCCGTGCATATGTTTCAGGCACGAGCAGGCAACGACGATCCATAAGCTAGCTGGAAAGCTTCCTGACATAAAATCAAAAGTCCCCGGCACGATTCGAACCTACAGCGGTGAGGAACAAGTGGTTTAAAGTCAACTACCTTCACCACTCGGCCACGGACGTTTCCTGCTTTAAGGTGACAACGGAGTCAATTATCACTGAAAATACCTAAAATGAGATTTTTTGCTAAGTAGATTTATCAAGCTTTTCTGAACACATTCGTGATTTAATTTTGGAAGCAGTTAGTCCAAAAAATGTGTTTTTAAACGATTTAAAACGGTACCTATACTATTTGTATCTGCTATTCGCGTAACCTGTCGATTATCGATAACGCTCCGCCCCCTGTTGAGGCATCAATGAGGGAAATCGGTAGTTCCATATATCCGTGAATTACAGGTCCATACTGGTCCATACTTCTCGTAATACATGTATCGTTCATCTACCGTACATCTTTTATGAATATCTCAACAGTTAGCCTTTTTTATGAATTAAGAAATTGTCGGCCAATGTACGTAACATAATGTATGAAACATAAATAATTAAGCATAGCGGCAAATCGCACGACCACGGGGTTGATTAAAAATGTAGTTGCTAAAATATCCATAATGTGTGAAAATAATTTGTCTATCCCGTTAATCTGATATATATAACATTGAGTTGATAGACTTTTGTACGGATTCAAGGGCTTACTTTACATTCAACCTCGTTTTCTAACAATGTGAAGTAAAACAACAACAAAAACAGACAACATTTTTTATGTGAACGCTTATATATGACTTGTGGTAAGGTGTCCCTGACATATTTCTAAACCATTTTAGATTGTCTCAGGATGATTATTTCTCTATGAATAAAAAAAGATATTAAAATATATTCTTAGTGAAAATAAATTATTCGCCAGTAAATCCGACACAGTACTAATAAATCTGGGACAAAGTATGAAATTTATTGTCTATCCCGGTAGAAACTGGATCTCTATGCCGTGCATAGACGATATTCATGATAATAGAAGTCAAGAAGGCCACATCATAATGATCGAGTAATGCCTTTTATTTCTATTAAAATATGTGAAGCATTATCAATTTGGTGGAAAAAATATATACTATCCCGTTCTTATTTGTACATCTACCATGGACTTTAAAAGACTGTCAGAAGCTCAGTTTTTTGTTATTTTATTTTATATTTTAACGGAATTTCATACACGAATACACAGGCAGAGTGACACTGGTATAATACAATAATAATGCTGATGATAATAATAATAAACTTCAAATACTCGTAGGAAACAATTAAATACCCCGCTAGCGGTGCGCAAATGCGTTCCATTTGCCCCCACTGAGTGCCTCAAATTTTACCGATAGTCACGTGACATGTGCGACAGATACCAGACGAACAGTAAATCATGTTAAGAATTGAAGAAATTTCGGCTATAAACTGATATTAATCAGCAGCTTTTTAATTGGTCAGATGTCACTGGGTCATAAAATGTTGTTAGAGTATGTTACCGCAACTTGTGCGATATTTGTGTATTATGCAATTATTTAGCGTGAAACGTAGGGATCCGAGAGAGAACAACCGATTTATGACACTTCGTTTGATGCGAGTCGGACTAACTTTGAATCGGCATAACTTTTTTAATAATCAAGCAATTAACATGCGGTTTAAAGCACATGAAAGGAAATTCATTTACGGAGGGAACCGTGTCAGGGATTTTTGTTTGCTCAATCAGCGACTTAATTATCTTTAATTACGTAATATGTATGTTGAAAAAAGTCGCATATTTTGTTTGACGTTACGATATATTTTTTTGAGAAAAGATATAAAAAATTTGAGACACAGTTCCCCAGATAATATAAGTATGGTTATTTTCCAAAAGTTTGATGACAAAAAAATAAAAAATGACTTTGATATGACGATTTAAAATTTTAGGATTTTTATTCAAAATCAATCATTTACAAAGGCATTTTTTTTCAAATATGTTATTTTTTATGATGATCAACGACATTTAATGCACAAAGATTAAATGAATAACAATTATTACTAAAATAACTTGGTTTAAATGACATTTATGTGAGTACCACGGAAAGGGTCTGTTGTCACCTTAAGTAGTCTCTGAGAAGGATATATAAATTTAGTTTATAATTTACATTAATTTTATTATTAATGTGATACATTGGCGAAGCTCATAACGAATTGGAATTAATTAAATTATCAATATCAACATGTATTATCACTTCAAATATTTAATAAGTATTCAAGCTTTTGAGGTGAATCTTAAAAATAAAAATAATGTAAACATAAAAGATCGCCCAACATGGCAAAATAACTGACAATATTGCAATGTCGGTTTGTTTGAGTCTGTCCATAGAGTGCGATGGTTAGTGCAAGCTTTGTTTCAAGCCCCATGGCACCGTTTGAAGCAGAACTCAATATTTTGATATAGCATGGTGATTTATTTAGAATTTGGAGACATTAAAACTTCATTCTGTTTTAGTTTAATGAACTCAGTTTAATAACGTGCCCCAGTTATACAAATGAGTAAATCTCACCTGGCAAGCGTCTTGACCACCCTGTTCATATCCGGCACAGAACATTTCGTCAGTCACCTGGTTTCCTAGGTGATCAGGTTGAATACAAACGCTTCTTGGGACAATAGGTAACATGACTTGCTTGAGAACATCCGGGCAACACGTTCCTTAAATATATTTAAAGGAATTGAAATGGTACTGCCCTTTAGAATTATAAAACAATTATTGATAACATTCGAATGAAGTTCTTAATGTTGAATCTTTACAGTATGACATAAATAATCAAAAGCGGTTCTGTATAAGTTGATTTCATTAATTATTTTCAATTCAATGGTCCATGTAAGAGAAAGAGCATCGAAACACGAGGCTATCTGATTTGTACGAGGGGGCGTAGCCCCCCGAGTACTAATCAGATTGCCGAGTGTTTTGATGTTCTTTCTCGTTTGTATCATAGTCGAACATAAAAACACGTTCCCTGTTGTCACAATATGAAACACCGGAGAAAAGTAACCAATGAACGAGCATCTAAATATGACATTTCTGTCGCTTTCCCTTTCTCTTCAGTCACAATAAGTAAACCCCAGCAAAAAAGAGCCAATCAATGGGCATACTCTGGAGTGCGGGTAACTAATACCTGCACTCCAGTTAACGCACGGTGCATGTATATGTATACGATTTAACTCGGACACATTTTCAACTGAAAGGTCCCCAAACTGTGATACAATTGGTATAAAAGAAACTCCAATGAGGCTATTTGACGTGACCGGACTGGAAACATTCTTTTCCGAAATTTTTGTACCATTTGATAAAGATTTAGACCAATAAATTATGTGCAAACTTTTAGATTATTTGCTGAATCTGTTTGTCATGAAAAATAGTTCAAATTATGCAAAATTATCTAAAAAGGAAAGGCATTATTTTTTTTTTCAGTTTCGGGCGCCCAGTTAAGGGGTACCCCCATTTATTTTCTCCGTCATTGTCATACTAGGGGTCGAGGGGCATCCTCCTATCAGCAATACAATAATACAAGTATATATTTGATTTCTTACAAAATAAGAAGCAGTACAGATAATGTGAAAAATATACATTTCGCAAAGGTATCATTTACTTGTCCGAAAAAACGAAAAATGACAAGTTAACTCTTTATGAATTAAATCTATAATTTCATTTGAGTTACCTTCCATACATTAAAGGTAATATTCATACAAATTACAAATATTTTAAAAATTCTGTCACTGAATCGTCTTTATTTCTACATTAATTGCGTATTCAAAAGATCCAAAAAGTGCAGTAGATTGAAAATTTGAAAAATCATTTTACAAGATTTTAGCGGACTTAAATTTTTGAATTACATATGTCCAAACATTCTTTGAAAAATCAAATTCCCAGAAGAGATGAAACAAATTTTTTTTTCTGTGAGATTTACATATACAACATTTACCGTCAAATAAATTCATAAGAGACAGCTTGTGTTCTGTATAAATAAAATTGTGTAAAAAAATTCCACTGAAATTGTACAGCTTTGCATGAAGAAAAATAATCATAAACGTGGCACCATATTTTACTCCATGGTAACTCCATATTAAGTACAATGAAGTAAGGTTTCCCATTTACTTTCAGTTTTCAATTAACCAGTCTTTTGATTCCATATATGAGATATTTGTTTTATTTTAATATTTTCAGGCAATACTTTTGTTTGCGTCTTGCTCGTTAAGACAATATCGTCTAAGTGAGTGTAATTCGACACTGTTTCAAAATGATGTTCTTTTAAAGCAGTTATATACATTGTAGGAATGCTCGATTGGAGAATATACCATTCGGCAATCCAGTTTCGCTTACATAAAATTTCCTTAAAGACAGGAAAGGCATTATTAAACATATAAACATATTTATTTTAGCTCGATTACGAAACAAGTTCTTGCAACTTATATTTATCACTTTCGAGTCCGCTTCCTGGAATTAACTAGACCTGGTGTCATTTAAGGAAACATGATTGTGACCTGAGTAGGGCTCGAACCCATGATCCCTGGTTTGAGAGGCACCCACCTTAAGCACTAGTAGTCCACAGACCCTCCCATGAAAGGCATTTAGAGGTTTACTAACAGTATAGTTTGAATGGAATTGAAATACGTGATTACCGTGCAAACAATATAATGTTACTGTCTATAAACTTTATAAAAATATATCATTGATAATAGCTTTATACCCTTTAACTAGAAATGGGCATAAAAATGCACTGGTTATCTATTTTCAATTTGATTCCAAGTTAATTTCTTTTTTATCTTTTACATATTTTTTTACGGCCCACCCTCTAGTTGATAAATGAAAGAATTTCAAACTTTAATAATTATGTTTTTAGACCTTTGGGCCTCGGTGGATCCCGTCTTAAAACCACATGTCATTTATCGATTTGATGATACACATTAAATGTAATCTATTTAAGCAATTATAAAAAAACTTGCGTAGCTGATTTTCCGGTTTTGTAATTGTAATATGTTTTATCAAATTTCTTTTTTTTTCTGAAATTAAATAAATTGCCTACCTAAAACCTCTCCCCATCCCGTAACAAATCCGTACTGTCCAGCTTGAGGTTCTCTGTCCGGTAGACAGACGGTACTGACGTCACTATTCAGGATAAAAGGCGTGTCCACTTTAACCAGGGCTATATCATTTACTGTTGTGACGTAATAGTAACTTGAGTGAACGATGATTCTCTCAACGTGACGTAATTGCTCTGAAGCTTCTGTTTAAAGATTGCTATATTTTCCGGCTGCCGCTGTCCATTCTATAGTGTGTCGATTACTATAACATCATACCGTACAATCAAATGAGCAGACAGCAGTTCAAATGTCGACAGCTGTACCAGTATATACATACACAATTGACGGACGTAAGTATTTATCTATTTTTAACATATCCCAACCGTGTTCGAGTAAATAAATGTTATGGATTCATAGTCAACATCCAAGGGAGCATGCTAACAAAGTTTAGGCCCTGTGCAAGCTTTACTGGACGTGAATTTTGACAGAAAATAACGTCACTAGCCGATGATATGCGGCATTTTTCTTTTTAAGTCACAAAAACTTATATTTTCTCAAAATAATAAAAATCCTTTTATCACACGATTCTTAAACGTAAACATTTCGTCATTAAATATTCAAAACCATACCTACAAAAATGCTTTTATGTTTAAAGTTATAGGGTATTTAAATGTGAGTGTCATCAAAATTTTAGTAACGTTCGCCTCTTTTTAATGATAACAACGACAGCCATTCATCAGCAAGAACTAATAACGCTGAAAGCCGTTCAAGGAAACAGTTTTCAGCGCTTTTGTGCTACAGTAACTAGGAAAGAGTAAAACTTTTTTGTTCATATAAAATGTTACTTTATTCATGATACTCTCTAAAAGACGTCATGCCTACTCTTCAATGATTTTCTACCATAATAAATGGTTTATTTTACTGCATGTAAATTAATTTAAAGTATGATTATTAGTTAGTTATTTAGTAGTTAGTTAGTTAGTTAGTTAGTTAGTTAGTTAGTTAGTTAGTGTGTTCCTGAGTTCTCTTGACGGGCTATTATTTGTTGTATCTTAGCTGAGAGACCTTTATTTCCATTTACCGCACTGTATTTGAATATAAAAAAGGTAGCAAGATCTATAAAGTTAAATTCTCAATGAGATCTATCTATCTGCAAAGTTTCATGTTGATGCCTCTTACAGTTTTAGACAAAAGTCCTATGTCCCTGACAAAGTTCAAAGTGTAAAAATAAACAAAGGGCAATAATTCAAGTATAAGGCAAGGCAGAGTTACGGTTCTTGTGCACTGCATACCCACTCAATGAAATCTATCTACCTACGAAGTTTCATGTTAATACCTCTTATAGGTTTAGAGTTATGTCCCGGACAAAAAATAAACAAAAGGCAATTTTTCAAAAATTAGGCAAGACAGAGTTACAGTTCTCGTGCACTGCACACGTACTCAATGAGATCTATCTACTTACAAAGTGTCATGTTGATACCTCTTGTTGTTTCAAACTTATATTCCGGACATAAAAAGCGAACGGGCGGACATGCCAACTTGGGCTAAGAAGATTTTGGGAAGCAGATGGTGTTAGTGCTTGCAACTCAAGTTTGCAGTAAACTGAAAGCTATAGGGGTCAATCTCGTCTAGCTACCAGGAAACCAGCGTTGATCCCTACAAACCAACTAAAACAAATGGCATTTAAGTGTTTGTGTTATAAATAAGTTAATAAAATCCATTGCGAATAGTCGGTCACAACGGGTGGAAGATCAAAATAAAATTTTGCCATCAAGTGCTTATGAGTTAATTGTAAACAAATATGCAATCCTGTGTTTAATAAAATTGTTTAATCTTTTAAAAATAATTAAACAATACGTTTTGATTAGAAATATTTGAAACCAATTTAGAAAAATGTGTAAACATGACTCGGTTAATGCTCCGGTACTTTGAAAATAATTTTCAAGAAGGTTTTCAACCTTATTTCGTAAACATTTTGCGAAAAGTCCGAGTGGGAGCATTCAGAAAAAAACCCCGACAAAAAACACTTATCCCTTTTTTCAGGCCTAAACCAGGCAATAAATCTATAAACTTTTTTGACTATTATCTCAAGTACAATAGCCATTCTTTGGTGCGCTACATGATTCTCTAATACTCTTACTATTCTACATAATGAAATTGTATTTTACTTCGATTCGACGGATTTCTCTGCAAAAAAATGGTCCGAGTGGAGAGCATTCAGCAGGTGCGCGATGGCGTACCATATGAGACAGAGCCTTTCAACAATTCCATGTTTTCCTAATTTCTAGCCGCTTTTTGAATGTGGATAACAATAAGATGTCGCAATTATTTAAGTTTCATGAAACATTCCATTAAATAAGTTTTCCTTTCTTTAATATGTGTATTATAACAATCCAATGAATCCCATCTTTGAATCAAACACATTATTTTCTCCCGTGAAAATATAATCGATTTACTGCATAACGACCAGCTTAATTAAACGGACTCCCCTATCATATGCGGCGCTTTTAGTCCCCCGAGCAATGCTATAAATTAGTCTGCTAATGGGGACTCCCAGTCTCACGAGGCACCAAAATGACTGTTAATCGACCTCCAATTCGCCTCTTAGCTGCTTGTAACGACTTTGTACGCTCCCCTTATTTGTAATGTTACATAAACAAGGTAACGTTTGTTATGTGTAGGGCTTTAGTAGTCTTAAAATTTACCCTCCGCTCTTAAATATTACATAAATCGAATGAAAAACTGTCAGGGAAAAACATCCACTTGATTCATTCACATTACGTTAACTTGCAACCTCGTCTGATATTACAAATTTTTTTAAAAAAGCATTGGAAACCGTTCACTCATCCAATGAATTTACTTGACTATACTATGTCCTAATGTAACAATGTCACAGCAATAGGCGTTTAAGCACAAGTAAACAAATTCAGGCGAACGTATTGATTAGTTTTTGTAGATGAAAGATTGATGATTCTGTTGAGTTGCAGATGTCCAATTGTATCCTCCTGTCCTTGTATGGAGCCTGTTAAGTTCTTATGTCACTAATAAATGGGCCTAGCAACGTGCCATGCCCCAGTAAAAAGTGAACGTGGGAATGATAATGATTGTATCCTCTAAACAACAAGAACTCTACGTACTTCGGTAAATTTTCTACATTGTAATGTATTTTATTTTTATCTTTTTACAATGCAATTTCAGAAATAGTATATTTAATTAATTTTCTCTCTTATCCTAAAAGGGCATACATAACATGTACATATTTCATAGGAATAAATCACTACTTGGCTATACATGTATATGTTTATTTATAAACCAATGACTGGTAAGGAAGACTGTTTTAAGAGATCTAGATTCCCTGTAATATGTGACTTTTTTCTTGATTCCCAAACTCGTTTTCTTTAAACAGTCTTGACTGGCTAACTTTTTAAAATGACGACAGCTTATATTAAACAAAGCCTTGTCCAATATAGATTCGCCATAAGGAGCAGAATTTAGGTGGGATGGTTTGACTTTTCCGTCTCCTAGAATTGTTTGTGTGTTTTTGAATAAAATAAATAATTTTATCGCCATTTAACGCACAGTGGTAGTATCGTGTTTGGACCACCCCGACCTATCTCCCCTGGACACGCTACTACAACCTGAACAAATTTAAATATTCCACTTTAGGACTTACGTATAGAGGTACGAAAAAGACGAAACACGATGAAATGGGTATTATATAAAAAAAAGTTTCCACTATGAATTATAGCTTAACCTTACTTATATGTTCATTTTGAAACATGTGGAACAACGGGAAAAAACTCAAGTCGATAATTCCGGCGAACTGAAGGCAAGCATTACGAAACGGCAATTTATAGCTGCATGAATAAAACATAAAACAATACAATAAAAAGAACCTGAATTCCCACAGCTTACTTATTCAAGTCTAACGAATATCAATATTCTATAAGATTTTTTTCCTATTTCACGGTAATTTTTGATTGTCGTTGCCATGTTGGGTTTATACCTGTGTTTTATGCTTCGATCTGCTGACGTCCAATTTGGCTCGTCCGAAATCAGTCGCTATATTTCAACCGGTAGGTACTGCAAAAATGGCGCGACATTTAAATACGCGGAACAAAAAATCGGAATGAAGTGATATCGTATGACTTGAATTAGATAAGCATGTGGAATCAAGTTCTTTATTATTGATGTTAAATGAAATGATGCAGCAAATTCCCGCCGGAATGCGCCCCAGTCGCCGAAACGACGTTTTACCGTGTTCACATTGTTTGGCAAGATGAAATATAGTGGCTTTTCACCTTTCATATACTTATTTTGAGCATATGGAAAAATTTTTTATATAATAATTTATCGGTGGTATTTTTTTGGTACTTATAGTAAGTTTAAAAGTGTGATTATTTATTTTTTTCGGGTTGTATGTATGGGTTCCCAGGGCAGTAGGGGTGGGTGGTCCAAACATGATTTACTTGCCACTGTGATTTTGAACGTTGTTTGTCGATCTTATTTTTCAGCTAAAGACTTCTTGTACTTCGACTAAAAATTTGGCTACCAGTAGGGAAAAAGAGTTAATTTTGATAAAATTTCTTTGAAACTTGTTTTTTTAGTATAAATTAAAATAAAATATGTTTGTTTGTTGTTACCTCTGTCTTTGTCTTTAATCATTTTTAAGTATACCAACCATTTTCAATAAAATATGCAGCTTTATTATTGAATAACGAGCATATACCAAAAATGAAGATTAGCGAATGATCAGTGATTCGGATATTCGACCGTAATGGAGAACATATGTCAAGGCTGGTTTTGTACCTTACCTGTGACTGTTCACGTCATTTCCCGGCGTCTTTAATATGCAGCATCATCTGTATATCTGTTTATGTTGACTTGGTCATATTATTCACTTTGTAAATGTTTAATTAACCAAAGGCATGCTATTCTGCCGATTTGCTTAATAAACTGAACTGAACTGTGCTATATGATTGTTCCTTGTCAGAGTGGTTGAAATATGTATCAATCAAAAATGTTACCCAATATCGCCAATTGTGAGTGCGTGACTGACTATTCTTGGCTTCGTTCTACAAAATTCAGGAGCAGTCCGAAGTTTTGTTGATCTTGTAAATTAAAAAGTACTTTGACCGTCCAGTTTTTATATAAATACGCTTTGAAAATATCAGATTCAATAATTGTTAATAGAATTGAGCCTATAAATGACTAAAATATTTATACAATAAGATTTAACATTTTTTTTCTATCTCATAAGGACCACTAAGATATTCTAAAAAAAGGAAAATAATGAAAAACAAAAATGGCAATACAGGCACTGGAACACAAGAGCTTTAGTTTCAGCGCAGTTGACAATACACTCGGATAATAATACCATGAATGATTAGCTTCCATCAATGAGAACGTATATTAGTTTTTTATTATATATTTATTACATGAAAAACACAATAACGGTAAATAAAATTCTTATATCAATAAAACGTTAAAACATGATACATTTTGTTCCTTTTTTATTTATTTATTTAAACTATATGAGAAACATTTTTCAATTCCTCCTGTCATTTAATAAATAATTAAATTTTATATTTACAATAATGTTACTGCAACCTGTATTTCTCTATAGCCCATGATATAAATGATAAATTAACATATTCATTACCATTATATCCTCCTTTTTCAGGTTCCCATTCTGAAGTGAACGACTCTTTTGTCATATTCGAGGAGCTTCCGTAGTCACACTGACTAACCAAGTACATGATTATCTTTTCAATGAATAAAGGTGAAAACATTTATAAATAAAATCATTATCTAACTATGATTTAAATATATATATATATATCATGCATTGCTTAAATGGTTTAATTTCCAAAAATATGTAAGGTTACATATACTCATTAAATCAAACACATTTAATAATTAAAACTCTATTATTATCTGTTATACGTGAAAAAATGTTAATAATATATTTGCTGCTATGATTTTATTCTACGTTTGCGAGAAGTAGTTATCATTTTCTCTTGTCGTACAATAAAACAGTCTTTTACTATATTACACGTGATATTCAGAAAATAATCCTCTCTCATTAGACATGTGAAATATCATTGCGTCTTCCTTCTCTGTTTCCCTACAAAATCCTTGTTTTTTGTTGTCTTGGAAATAGCCAGCGTCGTCTGACGTTGGCTTACAGATGATTAATTAAAGTGGCAAACGCATTTTAAATGGAAACATTATCATCCGACTTACATTCTATGTCTTTACGAAAGGTAGTACGTTTTTTTTCTTATTTTGAATGAAAACACACGAGGCTGTTTTTACAATAATTATAGTATAAACTGATATTAGTATTAATAATTGCTGTCTTAGATCACTGTTTTTTCGTGAAAAATCTCAGGAAATTGAAAACGCTGTAACAGATATAACTTGCGTTCATTGTAGTTTAACATGTATGACAATTGGATTGTCATTTATTCCTTGTTTGATCAATCTAAAATATATAAAAGATTAAATCATTTCTATTTTCTAGAATTTTTTAATTGTCCTGTGTCTGATTAAATTAGAAAGATGATTTTATATAATCTATTTCAATGTTCAATTTCTGAGAAAGTCGTAAATTTATTCCGGGTGACGCATGACACAAGCCTCGACAAATGCTTTGTTTGTAAAGAATATTTGCCATTTGTTTGCCATTTCTAACGCCGCTGTGACTCTGTCTCTCATGGATTTACAATGTCCCTCCAAATATTTACATACAAAAAGTCGTTCCGTTTTAAGATCAATATGAACCCGTACCCTGCACACTTGTACACCTATGTGAATCAAGAGTTCAAGAGTAATGCTTTCCTCTCTATTGCCCTTTATATCCAAAACAATTCCCTGAACATATGTATTCATAAGTATAAATGGAACCATAAATGGGGACATAAATGGAAACTTGTCTGAAACCCAAAATGGAAGCATGTTTATCTTGTCAAGTATCACTACGTCTCCCTCTTCAAGTTCATCTACCAAGTGAACTTCTCTGTTGCAAACTTTCAATGAGCTTTTGTTGTTTGACTTTGGTCTGTCGAGTGAATGATCATCTACACCTGAAACAGACTCAGCTCGTAGATCAACTTTTGCCCAGTTACAGAGATGAGATGATCTATTTGACCACATGTTGAATTTTGTCTCTCCGAGCCTTTTTCGAGCGCGTTCAACAACGACATTGGGTGGATAACATTTTGACAGCATATATTTCTTTTTGACACTAGAACTGTTGATGCTGAAATACTCTTCCTTAACTATTCGTCTTGCAAAGGGATGGCTCGGTGCTGCATAATGGATAGCCCTCACTTTCTCGCTGTGAACTTCTGTCACAAGTATAATGTGAGGAAGTTTGAAATACTTCAACTCCAGTAAATCGCCCACATTTATTTCATCAGTACTTTTCAGGAATATATCATGTCCAAATATTGGAGATTGTAAAGGGCGTATAAGTGAAGGTACTGACATTTGGAGTCCGACAGATAAAAGTATAATAAGTATCATAAATGGAATTCTTAATGGACTTGAAATCAATGGTAAGGCAAAAGTATAAATTATAAGTTGAATCCCAGAAGTGATTCCAAATACCACGAGCGACAGCCATAATTTTAGCAACTTCTTCTTTAGACAAGACCAACAAAGCGTTTTGTCTACCGTATAATATTTGATATTGACAGCTGTCATAATGACGCAATAAATAAGGTACACAGCAGCTATCCCAGAAACAACAATACTTGGAACAGCTTTCTTTAATTCAGCCGCAATTTCATCTACACTATTCAGAATAATCTTTTGCACCCCTTTTGAAACTGCACTGGTAGGTCCGAAAATATATGTTGCCCCATCTTTAATTTTTTCGAACAAACCCTGAATCTGGATACTTTCTTTACGACCAGTTACGCACCATACTGCAAAATGTTCGCAATTTCCAGTAAGCAAGTTATATTTTTTAAATTTGGCGTCTTCCGAACATTCTTTAGGCAGCATTGATTCGGCTCGTTTAATAATTTCATTGGGAGAATATAGAGGAAAACGATATTCAACAAGGTATACTTCGTCGTATCTTAAATCAAAGGTTTCTGTTGATTCAGTTATCTTGATTTCTTTCTCGTCTGATTTCTTGAAATGAATTAACTTCAGTTTAGCTCTATTCTCTGAAACACTTTCAACACATTTCACAATCATGTGGTGATCATATGGGGATACCTACTTCCTGAAAACTTCAATATATTTTTTTAAATAATCTCCAGGTTTAGCAATATGTTGTCCGGCTTTAAACATTGTTGTACTCGTTATTCTGGTATGTGTCGAACAACTTGCACAGCTTCTTTGTTCTTCATCATCTAGTTTTTGTATTTCCTCCTCTAATTCTTTCTCATAATTGCCTTTTTGAGCAGAGGGAAGACAAAATTCTTTATCTGAAGGTTCATTATAAATTTGGTTTACTTCGTCAAGGATTTGATTTGTTTCATCTGTGGTGAAATTCTTACCATCGTTGTTTAAGTTGCCTGAATATTTCTGTTGTGGATAGTATTTGCTTGCCATCATTAGCCTATACAAATTAAAATGGAACGTAACGTTAATGACAATCACAGCATTAAGATGTCAAGGCAAATATTCTGTATCATCTTTGGTCTTGCATTATCTGAACACATGTTATCTATCATAGGTTAAAATCATTTTAGCAGTATATGTAGTTTTATTTCAAGATAAAAGTTCAAGATATACAATTTTAACGAAAACATACATAGAAGAATTATCCGAAAGTGTTTTAAAACTGCCTCGATTACATTAATCCATGGCTTCAGTTTGTTTTACAATACAGTTTCAGTTATATTAAGTATTTGTATCAAAGAGAGATCACATGGGTCCAATGTTAAATTTCACTTCATGAATTGAAGACCAAGACCTAATGCATATAATCTTGACTAACAACTTAGTGTTGGATGATGTATTCCAGAAGTGGTTTATGCAGCACAGGCTGTGTATTGAGTATGGATGACATTATTTTGAGACGGTATAACGTGCGATAATGTGATGGTTGTTGTTGCAAATAGTTGCTACATTTTTAAAATGAAAAATATGCAAGCTGTGATGACACGTGATTAATTTTTTTAATTTGATATGATTTAAGGCCTACCGTTTAATGAGATGAAAACCGGGTGTTTGTTTGTTTGACTTGGTTTTACCTCACATCAACACAGTGTAGGTCATGTGGTGACGTTCCAGCATTACTGGTGGAGGAAATCCTCAGGTGCCCTTCCGTACATTATTTCAGACACGAACGGGCACCTAAGTTGAACCACCGGCGCTCTGTAAGCTAACTGAATCCTCACATGAAAGAATCCAAAGACCCCGTACATTTCGGGATTCGAACCCACAGCGGTGAGGGGTAAGTGGTTAGAAGTCAACGACCTTTAAACCGGGTGTAAGACCACTAAGGACTAAAAGAGTTCGCAGTGACACTTTAAAACACTTTCCGTTGTCGGAGCTAAATAGTTTTTGTGTCGGTGGTTGTTGCTTAAACATGTTGAACAACAAATAAATCACCATCAGCAAATAAATTATTAAGTTAATGCATAATATGTACGTAGTAGATGCTAATCATATTTTAAAACTATGAGAAACGCTGCAAAATATCTTAAGATTTATGATTATCATGGACTATAAAAATATATCAATATATTACATTATGATATATATTTACGTCACTTGCATTTTGCGGTCGCAACTGCATAACAGGTCTCATGTGATACCTGACTTTAACCCAATTATCTATAATTGTACATGGGAATTACAAAGAGTTAATATACTTAAGTTTGTTGATCTTTTATAATACAATTGTTCATATGTATAATGATTTAAGTTGTTGCATTGCTCATAAGAACGAGTTTTAAACTCTGAGACAATACTTTTGGAACACACCCACATGAAGTTAGCTTGACTTAAGAAATACATTTTCAGATAACGTGACACAGACACTAGATTGATCGGTGAAAAGTTAAGATGATGTGAAGTCTATATCATATTTATTGATGACGTTAAAGAGATTGAAATTATTATTTTGGTGTGCAAGTTGTGCAATGAAAATTCGTTTACTGTAAAGAGGTATTTTGTATTATCAAAGAGAACAAATGTTATTAAAAGCCTGCACTGTGATATGTTTCAAATTGTAAGTGTTCTAGAATACATTACTAGTATTTTATATAATCAGCAAATTATTCAATCTGAATACAACATCAATACTACATTTTTGACAATGCTGATTGTTTTGAAAGTAAGTTTTTATATCGCATATTATTAAAACTGATACTGAAATTGAATTATCCATCGAAAAACAAAAACAAAACGGGGTCTTTCAGTATTTATATAGGGACTATTTTTTTTTAAATGTCGGGTTCAGTCGAAAAGATACCCAAGGGAGATGGGAGATACAAGCAGAAGCCCAAACAGCGGAACCATCTATTATAAATTTTGGCATTTAAAGATAAACACTTAGCCAGCAGCTGTAGTATATAACCTGATCTGACTACAAAAATGTGCTGGCTGGACGGGTTCTTCTCTTGAGACAAAGGCATAAATCGTTGCTGTCGTGGTTCAAGCAATTTTCATGGTACAGTACAATACGGAACAATAAACAAAAAAAAATAAAAATGATCATATAAATAAATGTTAAAAACCTTATGACTATAATAGAAAACCTAATGACTGTAATAAAAGTCCGAAATGCCTCAGAACGAATTATTATGCAAAATATGAAATAAATATATAAAACATTTTAAAACAAATTTAACTACAATAAAAAATTTAATGATTGATAAACATTACCTTTCAATGTTGATTAATTTAAGTATCAGGTTTGAAATTCAACTTTTTTCAAAAAGTATATCTGTTTTCAATAACAAAATATTTCTTCAATTCTTTTTACTTTTTCACTTACGCAAAGTTTCAACTTGTTTTGTTTTGTGTGTTTGTTTTGTTTTGTTTAACGACGCACCAAGGCAACTTTGGTAAACTGACACATAAAGGGGGTGATTTAAAATCAATGAGAGAACTATTGATTTCAAACCCAACGAGGTAAAAATCCATGTTCGAATTATTTATCATTGACAGTGATCTATAATTACGATCCGTGATATAAAAGACTAGCTTAAGTTAAATTGTCTTTTTTATGTGAAAACAAATTTTGTGAAAATTACCAAATGGAAGGAAAATTTGATTTCATATGCCAAAATAGATAAGTTTAAAAATGATATTATTATTTAACAGATGAATATAGGTTCAATAATGGATTTATTGAACGAGCTGAAAAACAATTTGATGGGTCTTGCACTATCTTTAAAGTGGTACAGAGTTGTGAAAAAGAAATTCAGATTATTGGTCTTGTGGTTTCAGAATGAACACAACTGTCTGTCCTCATGTGCTGTCGGAATCTTTTAGGCTGTAAAAAGGGACCATCTATCTATTAAAAGTTTTCAACGTCATTAAAATTCTGACTGTGCATTGCATATCTAAAGTTAGTTGATTTTATTTATTTAATAATGGTGGTATCTGTATCTGGTATTTATATCTGGCATAAAACAAACAAAATTGTCATGCTTTAGAGTTTTAGTAGTAAAGTAATGGTCTTTTAATTTCATTTTCGATACAAGGCATTATGTTACAGTATGTTTAAGTTTACATTTGTAGGAGGTTAGTAGGATCTGTTAACATGGTATAAGATACATGTAACTTGACATTATCATTATGTATTAATTGATATGCATTATAAACTTTTGTGTTAAAATTATTTGTAATAATACATGCATCATTCTTATGCGATACTTTGGACGTAATAAATTTGTTATTAATTAAAATACTGTCTTCGTCATTTCTAGGCAAAAACGACTCCGACCTATATAGGTACCGCCCCGGGCTCATCGTCGGCCCAGTTGCTCGCGTGTAAAGAAACGCCCCATAAAACTAGTTACCCTAAGAATCTATGAACAAAGAATCTTACTAGTATTAAGCCTGTATCCGTTTAGGTAATGAATGATTTAAGTGCTTACCGCGCGGAGATCGGTATTTTTATAACAGCACTCAGAGGTTGCTTAAGAAAACTCGATATTGTAGCTATCCGTATAAAGCATTAATGAAAGTTTTTACTTATACCCCCCTTAAATAATGAAATTAATGGAAATGATTTTATCTATTCTTCCGATACTGAAAAAGCTATGTTTGAATGATTATGTTGTTTCTATATCAACAATTGAGGCCGCTAATGCAAGTCTTCCAAACTTTATTACTAAAACGAATAATGTCTTACAATCTTTTCAAATTTTTGAGATATATTATCATCCCTTGTAATTAATAAGTCATCAGGCCCAGATGAAGTAAGTCATCGTATGCTAAAAGAATGTAAACCTCTATTTGCAAGCCTCTTAATATTCTATTAAACCGTTCACTGTCTGAAGGTATATATCCGGCCTCTTGGAAATCAGCTGTTGTCAAGCCGCTTTTTAAAAAAGGTAATAAAAATATCCCTTCGAACAATAGACCGATTACATTAATTAGTTGTACTGGAAAAAATATGGAAAGAGTTATGTTTAACACATCTATAACCATTTACACGCAAATAAATAAATTTACGAAAATCAGTCTGGATTTTTGCTAGAGCATTCGACTGTGTATCAATAACTGGACATCTACCATCAAATTTGTTATTCTTTTAATAGTAAAATCCCAACATGTATGTTTTTTGTGATATTTCAAAAGCCTTCGATAGAGTATAGCACGAAGGACTAATATTCAAATTAAAACAATACGGAATTAATGGTCAGATTCTAAAATGTATTAATAATTATCTAAGTAATCTAAATGAAAAGGGCTTTGTTAGTTCCTTCTATTCTGAAAGTAAATATATCACTGCTGGGGTCCCCGGCTTTGTGCTAGACCCCTTAGTTATTCTAATTATTAGGGACAACAATAAAACGATATCATACTTTACCTAATTTTTATTTTATGT
>NW_026852406.1:0-6131 GCF_026571515.1 Ruditapes philippinarum | reverse complement strand
TTCAAATATTAAGAACATTGTGTTAGTGACATGTCTTCTACTTGAAATCTTCCTGGTGTGTTTTTGGTAACAGGAAGAAAATGACAGTATGTTCGTATCTTTCGGTAACATGAAGAAAATGACAGTGTGTTCATTTGATCATGACTGTGAAAAATCATGTTTGTGAACCAATTTATCCTGCCGATAAAGATTTTGCAAGCAATCTGGTGGTTGATGTTCTAGTGCTTACACTTAGTATTTAATTCCAAAGAATATTTATTAGAAGACTTTTAACATTTGATTACGGTATAATCACTATAACCGAAATACTTGGGAATTATTTTTAATTCCTGTTACGGGGAAAATTTTTTTCGTTAAATTGGGTTTAAAAAAAATTTAAATTTAAAATAAGTAGCTCTAAAATTTTTAAAAAGATATCCATATTCCCCGGAAAAAATTTTCCAAAGGCTTTTAAAAACCCACAATTTTAAAAATTTCTTAAAGTTTTAAACGAAAAACCAAAAACCAATCTCCAAACATACATAAAAAAAAACAAGAAAAATTTTCAAAAGGCTGATAGTTTCTGTGGTTTTTTCTTTTGCAATCAAAATTTCGTTTTTTTGGTATTAAACTTTTATTTTTTCCCCTGTAAAGTTTATTTTTTTTTTGAAACTAATTAATTTTTCTTGCTTGGGGTTACCAGGGGTTTGAACATTTTAAAATTTTTTTGGCATGACTAAAAATTTTGCATCAAAAAATATTTATTTTTCATTTTTATGGAAAAAGCCAAAATTTAATCCTTGCATATCGTGGCTATTTCCTTAACAAAGAAACTTTATAAAAAATAATTGCCTTGAATTGGATTTGAACCCCAGACACACTAAACGAGCGCGTTATACCCTTGCACCAGATATACGAACAATGCCTGAATAAAATCAAGTAATACTAAATTTAGATTTTCCATTGCATTTCGGGTTTGTAATCCTTATTAATTTCGAGTTTTTTTTTTTTTTTTGTTCAAGATAAACCTGTTGTTTAACATTGATGTAAATAATTTAACAACAATCTTCTCGCCAAAACAGTCCGACATGTATATATTCCACTACTCGACAGTCAGATTTATTTGTGAAATACGCTCTCGACATCGCTTAAAAATAGCATTTTCATTGATTAAAATGATATTCATCAGCGTAATTTGTGAATGTGCATTCATTGACAATTCTATAATCAAAAGCTACTTTTAAACTTTGAATGCGTTGTAATTTGTTGCATACTTATAACAAAATGAAAATAGTTCTTTTCTTTTAAATCGCTAGTTTTCAGCTGTTTTAAGAACTGCTTGTTGTTAGGTTTGTCGAGAAACCGCTGTGTCAGAGATTGAATGTTAGCTTTGTATTTCCTGATCTTCGATCAGAAATACAAAAAGGAATGGTAACATTCAATGAATGCAACACCCACACGACCAAGCAACAAAGGACCACAGCTAAATTATCAATGAAATATTTAATTCCAGGCTTTCAAGTGGTAAATAAAAAGACTAAACAAAAAAAAAAAAAGAAAAGAAAGAAGAAGGAAGAGACAAAAGTAGAGAAAAAGTAAAGGGTTTTAGTGCTATAAAGCAAGAAAAGCAGGGTTCTCTTCCTAACTTATTTATATTTATATTTAGCCATTGCAGCTTTTGAAACCAGTAGCTCGTGTTTTCAAAATAGTCGGGAAATGAACCTGAACTTTCTTATCAAAATATTTACAAAAACTATTAACAATGAGTATGCCATGATAAACAGGCTATAAGGAGTAAAAACAATGGTTAAGATATGCATTGCCCTTTCCCAAGTTTGTATACTGTCTAGGAGTCGGAAGTATTATAAAACATAGTTTAAGCAATGGTTGGGTTAATAATATCTTACTGAATTCTTAAAGTTACTTTTACTTACCTGCCCTTCACATTTGTCTTGCAAAGTATCACGAATTTGTTTGTTTCGTTTAATTTGAAAGAAAGTTAGGGTTTAAAGAACAACAACTATAAAATCAGTTTTAAGTTTATTTCACTAGTCACGACAATAACCCTGCTTGTGGAAGCTTGACTGTGTCGGGGGCTGCGTCCTGTGAACGTTGCCGTCGTCTTGTTTTTCTTTATTCCAGTTTTCCTTTTTACTCTTATAACGCTCTCAATTTCTTTTCCACCGGGAAGCTTCAATATATTGGTAACATTAAAGCACAGCTCAATTGACCCATCACTAGTACGGAGGCATTCAAATAAGAAAGAAATTTATCAGGATATCTGCTAAATCAATAATGATAATAATAATATTAATAGAGCCAGATTGTAACTCTTTTCCGACCTTCTTGATAATGTTTACCATGTGCATGAAACAGGTATCAATTACCTGTAGTTTTGAATGTCTAGATCAAAGCGTAGTAATCTTCTCATCAACAAAGTTTGCATCCAATGCGGATAAATATGCAAGTATGTATGTAAAATGATAAATATTAAATTTCAGATCTATCTAGCAAAGGAGATCGATTTTTTCTTATAGAATTTTAATTATATGCACTAGACATACATAAGAAATATTAACTAATAAAGTTGAAGCCTAAATGTCCTATAATGAGGCTAGATTCATTCTCTATTTAGCCAGTGCTTTCAGTGCTTTGATCAAAAGTAAAAGAGAAATCTCTGGAAAAACATTCTGTGTGTGCGTGCGAGTTTTTATGGTTACAATACTCAAGTCATGTTCGTTGTATTAAAGGTATTACGAAGTTTTTTTTTCCTGAACGGGTGTCAGATAAACCAAAGTGACCTTTGAAATAGGACCCATTACACTGATTGACAAAGTAAATTTTCTTAGCCTAGATATCATGATATTTTAACCATTACAAAGTTAATACATAATATTTAATAATTACACAAAAGCTCTCAAATTAACATAGAATATTTGTAAAATTTGTGTATGTCAGTTTCCAACTCCGTACGTTTAGCTAAATTCGTCATTGAAATGGAGAAAAAAACATGATTACAACAATGTAATGCTTTAAATATATTGAAATTGCTTTTGAAAGATTTTTCTCACAAGATCATATGTGAACAACAAGAAATTTAACAAACAAACCCATAATTAGCTTTTAAATTTATGGATTGTTGGTATATTCCACTTTCGCATTTTCGTTGCTGCCGATACACAAAAAATTCTCCCTTTCGCTTTTAGTCATCCCGAGAATCATCACGTGACCGTTGTTTTTTTTCAGATTTGCAAACTGAAAGGTGTTTAAACGCTTTTCCAACAAAATTGGAGAAAATATGTATTTCAAATGATGTGCCAATCCAAAGAACACATATCAATGTATCACTGATTCTGTTTGAATGTCCCTAACACGCAGGTAACAAAAAATTATCGGTTCGTGAAATTTTACTTTTTTTTGTGACATTCGGCCGTACCTCAGTGGAGTACCTTTAAGTTAAAATTGAGTACAGAACTTTACTCACAGTGAATTTAACAATAGATTCAAGGTTTAAGACATTTTGAATGCACAGAGTTTTTATATGTGTTTAAACCAAATAAAAAACACGATGAATTGTTACAAAGAATAATTTTATTTTGAGCCCCAACGCATTTAGGCTTGTTAATGTTAATTAATATCCAAACATAACAAAAATAGATACAAACAAAAACATATCACTTGACCAAATGACATCATTTAAGGGATAATTATAACATTTTTCTCTCCATCCGCCTTTAACCCCTTACACGGTAAATGCCTTCAATAGACGTGTTCATCTTTCAATCTTGACTAAACTAATTATCAGTTTTACTGAAAATCTGAAACAAAACTACCGCCTGAATGGAAAACAGTGCAGACCATAATCAGACGGTCGATTTGTCTTGGTCGGTCTGCATGGGTATATTCAGTTATCAAATAAGGTGAATAAAAATGATTTCTTATGACAAATAGATTTTTGTAGATATTTCTTGTAAAGTAATCAAGACAAAGTAAACGTTTTATCTAGATTTTGTGACATTAACAGTCATATTCAATTTGAGCATTTTGTATATAAGATATGACAATAAACTAGACTAATAAGATATATGTCATGAAACAGATGACCTCGTTTACAGTTAGGGAAATTCGATTTTCTTGCCTTATTAGTTCCTAATATAACGGTAAATTGAATCTTAATACGGTCGTAAAATGACGTTTTCAGAATTATATATTTATAATAGAAGTTTACTTGATTAGATTTTAACGGAGCAAATTATTACAATTCATAATGATTATTGGTTTGTAGGCAAAGTAAATGTCAATGAACACGGAAAAAAAACGTTTTTAGAGCTGAGCATAAGAATTGGGATATCATCATTGCAAAAGATAATTCAGTTAATTTAAAAAGTTGGCAAAATGTCTTTGTGATATGTTTATCTAATTATTTAAAAAACTATAGTATTTATCCGATATTTCCCAAAAATACAGTTGACTCTCGGTAACTCGAAAATCCAAGGCTGGGTTTTTTTCCTTGGAGAAAAAGGGAAATTCGAGAAACGTGGAACTCCGCCTTTCCCTTTGCATTCGTACTTTTGAAATATACATATCCCTGATAAAATGTGAAAAATAAGTGGGGTTTGTTTTTGTTTTTAGCGGCAATGCGCAATATTTAAAAACCTTTGAAATAAAACGGTAAATCATTTAAACAAATAAAAATTTATAAAATGAAAAAAAAAATATCATTCAAATCTAATACATGGGGTTTTAAAATAGTGAAACTTTAAACAACAATTATTTTGATTCAAATTGGATTTTGGGAACAAAAACAAAAATAGCAACACCGTAACCGGAAGTAAAAATTAAAATTATTGCAAAATGAGGAAAAAATTAAAATTTAACAAATGTCATTTAGGGTTAAAACCCATCAAAAAACCTTTGGGGGGTTTTTTTAAAAGATTTAACCCCCGTAAACTGGGCACAAAAGTCAAATTTCTTAAAAAATGTAATTAAATTTTAATTAAGTTATCTAATTGTTTAAACCAATTAAGTGCTGAAACGGATTATAGCCACTTTATACGACGTGTTAATAATACGTGATGACCGGCAATTGAAAATTACTATGAAACGTGTAAATCTCGAGTGACAACATCTCACCTTGATATCGCCGACCTTTGATCAGTCGGCTGTTTTCACACTTCGACTTATTGAGATGAAAATATGTTGGGCTTTAATTGACGGGACCAAATTTTATTTTCGACAAAACAGGAGTCTCGGTAAGTCAAAATTTGACCTAAGCGGAGTTAAAATACAAAGATAAAGAAGGATATTTGACGGGACTTTAGAAATTCTTCGACTTACGCAGGATTTTGATCAGTCGGCTGTTCTCACACTTCGACTTATTGAGATGAAAATATGTTGGGCTTTAATTGACGGGACCAAATTTTATTTTCGACTAAACAGGAGTCTCGGTAAGTCAAAATTTGACCTAAGCGGAGTTAAAATACAAAGATAAAGAAGGATATTTGACGGGACTTTAGAAAATTCTTCGACTTACGCAGGATTTTGAGTAAAGCGATTTTGACTTATTGAGAGTCAACTGTACGTTCTAAACGATGTCGCCGCTTGCAGATGTATTGTGCTTATGTATTTTTTAGTTTAAAAATAAATCATTTCTTTAATATGCGATAAAAAGATGAAAAATTCAAAAATATACCTTTTGTTAAAATTTGACGAACGTGCAAATACGCCTTTGACATGTAACAGCCGTTTTATTTATTTTAGATCGTTGAAAATCGTTAATTCCAGAAATATTGCTGTCCTTTTCATTATAATTGATCAGTCTCAGTACACAAGAACCTACATTGGTCGTATTTGGCGATTTTCAGCGTTCGTTCCTAAAATCATGTTTTAGGAAATGGTTCAGAAAAATGTATATCTGGCATTGCATCATCTTAAAATACTATAAATATAGTATTTAGTGTTTTAACTTATGCAATATAAACTTATTTTAATATGCTAAATGAACATTTAGTTTTGATATGTAATTGCGAGTTATTCACTAAATAAATTGTTTAAATATTTATAATCCGATATCAAACCGCTTCTATATTTGATTACACTATATAACGAGCTCCGTACAAGTACCAAATAATTGACAGATGCCGATACGTTGA